>NC_041225.1:48057170-48066550 GCF_002837175.3 Physeter macrocephalus
CTTTCATCAGTGTCTTATAGTTTTCTGAGTACAGGTCTTTTACCTCCTTAGGTAGGTTTATTCCTAGGTATTTTATTCTTTTTGTTGCAGTGGTGAATGGGATTGTTTCCTTAATTTCTCTTTCTGATCTTTTGTTGTTAGTGTATAGGAATGCAGGAGATTTCTGTGCATTGATTTTGCATCCTGCAACTTTACCAAATTCATTGATGAGCTCTAGTAGTTTTCTGGGGGCATCTTTAGGATTATCTATGTAGAGTATCATGTCATCTGCAAACAGTGAGAGTTTTACTTCTTTTTTTCCAATTTGGATTCCTTTTATTTCTTTTTCTTCTCTGATTGCTGTGGCTAGGACTTCCAAAACTATGTTGAATAATATTGGCAAGAGTGGACATCCTTGTCTTGCTCCTGATCTTAGAGGAAATGCTTTCAGTTTTTCACTATTGAGAATGATACTTGCTGTGGGTTTGTCATCTATGGCCTTCATTATGTTGAGGTAGGTTCCCTCTCTGCCCACTTTCTGGAGAGTTTTTAACATAAATGGGTGTTGAATTTTGTCAAAAGCTTTTTCTGCATCTATTGAGATGATCATATGGTTTTTATTCTTCATTTTGTTAATATGGTGTATCACATTGATTGATTTGCGTAGAATTTTACATCTATATTCATCAGTGATATTGGTCTGTAAATTTCTTTTTTTGGTAGTATCTTTGTCTGGTTTTGGTATCAGGGTGATGGTGACCTTGTAGAATGAGTTTGGGAATGTTCCTTCCTCAGCAATTTTTTTGGAAGAGTCTGAGAAGGATGGGTGTTAGTTCTTCTCTATATGTTTGATAGAATTCACCTGTGAAGACACCTGGTCCTGTATTTTTGTTTGTTGGAAGATTTTTAATCACAGTTTCAATTTCATCACTTGTGATTGGTCTGTTCATATTTTCTATTTCTTCCTGGTTCAGTCTTGGAAGGTTATACCTTTCTAAGAATTTGTCCATTTCTTTCAGGTTGTCCATTTTATTGGCATAGACTTGCCTGTAGTAGTCTCTTAGGATGCTTTGTATTTCTGCGGTGCCTGTTGTCACTTCTCCTTTTTCATTTCTAATTTTATTAGAGTCCTCTCCCTCTTTTTCTTGATGAGTCTGGCTAAACGTTTATCAATTTTTTTTATCTTCTCGAAGAACCAGCTTTTAGTTTTATTGATCTTTGGTATTGTTTTCTTTGTTTCTATTTCATTTATTTCTGGTCTGATCTTTAGGATTTCTTTCCTTCTAGTAACTTTGGGTTTTGTTTGTTCACCTTTCTCTAGTTCCTTTAGGTGTAAGGATAGATTGTTTATTTGAGATTTTTCTTGTTTCTTGAGATAGGATTGTATTGCTATAAACTTATATCTGAGAACTGCTTTTGCTGCATCCCATAGGTTTTGGATCATCGTGTTTTCATTGCCATTTGTCTCTAGGTATTTTTTTATTTCCTCTTTGATTTCTTCAGTAATCTCTTGGTTATTTAGTAACGTATAGTTTACCCTCCATGTGTTTGTGTTTTTTTACATTGTTTTCCCTGTAATTGACTTCTAATCTCATAGCTTGTGGTCAGAAAAGATGCTTGATATGATTTCATATTTCTTAAATTTACTGAGACTTGATTTGTGACCCAATATGTGATCTATCCTGGAGAATGGTCCATGTGCACTTGAGAAGAAAGTGTATTCTGCAACTTTTGGGTAGATTGCCCTATAAATATCAATTAACTCTATCTGGTTTATTGTATCATTTAAAGCTTGTGTTTCCTTATTAATTTTCTGTCTGGATGATCTGTCCATTGGTGTAAGTGATGTGTTAAAGTCCCCCACTATTATTGTGTTATTGTCGATTTCCTCTTTCATAGCTGTTAGCAGTTGCCTTATGTATTGAGGTGCTCCTCTGTTGGATGCATATATATTTATAATTGTTGTATCTTTTTCTTGGATTGATGTCTTGTAACATTGTCTCGTCTTCCTTGTCTCTTGTAACATTCTTTATTTTAAAGTCTATTTTATATGATTTGAGTATTGCTACTCCAGCTTCCTTTTGATTTCCATTTGCATGGAATATCTTTTTCCTTCCCCTCACTTTCAGTCTGTATGTGTCCCTAGGTCTGAAGTGGGTTTCTTGTAGACAGCATATATACGGGTCTTGTTTTTGTATCTATTCAGAGAGCTTGTGTCTTTGGGTTGGAGCATTTAATCTGCTCACATTTAAGGTAATTATTGATATGTATGTTCCTATTACCATTTTTTTAATTGTTTGGGGTTTGTTTAGGTAGGTCCTTTTCTTCTCTTGTGTTTCCCACTTAGAGAAGTTCCTTTAGCATTTGTCATAGAGCTGGTTTGGTGGTGCAGAATTCTCTTAGATTTTGCTTGTCTGTAAAGCTTTTGATTTCTCCATCAAATCTGAAGGAGATCCTTGCCAGGTAGAGTAATCTTGGTTGTAGTTTCTTCTCTTTCATCACTTTAAATATGTCATGCCACTCCCTTCTGGCTTGTAGAGTTTCTGCTGAGAAACCAGCTGTTAACCTTATGGGAGTTCCCTTGTATGTTATTTGTTGTTTTTCCCTTGCTGCTTTCAATTGTTTTTTTCTCTTTTTTTTTGTCAATTTGATTACTCTGTGTCTCGGCATGTTTCTCCTTGGGTTTATCCAGCGTGGACTCTCTGCACTTCATGGACTTGGATGGCTATTTCCTTTCCCATGTTGGGGAAGTTTTTGACTATAATCTCTTCAAATATTTTCTCGGGTCCTTTCTTTCTCTCTTCTCCTTCTGGGACCCCTATAATGCGAATGTTGGTGCATTTAATGTTTTCCCAGAGGTCTCTTAGGCTGTCATCATTTCTTTTCTTTCTTTTTTCCTTTATTCTGTTCCATGGCAGTGAATTCCACCATTCTGTGTTCCAGGTCACTTATCTGTTCTGCCTCAGTTATTCTGCTATTGATTCCTTCTAGTGTGTTTTTCATTTCAGTTATTGTATTGTTCATCTCTGTTTGTTTGTTCTTTAATTCTTCTAGCTGTTTGTTCTTTAATTCTTCTAGTTCTTTGTTAAAAATTTCTTGCATCTTTTCGATCTTTGCCCCCATTCTTTTTCTGAGGTCCTGGATCATCTTCACTATCATTACTCTGAATTCTTTTTCTGGAAGGTTGCCTATCTCTACTTCATTTAGTTGTTTTTCTGGGCTTTTATCTTGTTCCTTCATCCAGTACATAGTCCTCTGCCTTTTCATTTTGTCTATCTTTCTGTGAATGTGGTTTTTGTTCCACAGGTTGCAGGACTGTAGTTCTTCTTACTTCTGCTGTCTGCCCTCTGGTGGATGACGCTATCTAAGAGGCTTGTGCAAGCTTCCTGATGGGAGGGAATGGTGGTGGGTAGAGCTGGTTGTTGCTCTGGTGGGCAGAGCTCAGTTAAACTTTAATCGCTTGTCTGCTGATGGGTGGGGCTGAATTCCCTCTCTGTTGGTTGTTTGGCCTGAAGCGACCCAGCACTGATGCCTGTGGTCTCTTTGCTGAGGCTAATGGCAGACTCCGGGAGGGCTCACGCCAAGGAGTACTTTCCAGAACTTCTTCGGACTATGTCCTTGTCCCTGTGGTAAGCCACAGCCGCCCCCCGCCTCTGCAGGCGACCCTCCAACATTAGCAGGTAGGTCTGGTTCAGCCTCCTATGGGGTCACTGCTTCTTCCCTCTGGGTCCCGATGTGCACACTACTTTGTGCCCTTCAAGAGTGGAGTCTCTGTTTCCCCCAGTCCTGTCGAAGTCCTGCAATCAAATCCTGCTAGCCTTCAAAGTCTGATTCTCTGGAATTCCTCCTCCCATTGCTGGACCCCCAGGTTGGGAAGTCTGGGGTGGGGCTCAGAATCTTCACTCCAGTGGGTGGACTTCTGTGGTATAATTGTTCTCCAGTTTGTGAGTCACCCACCCAGCAGTTATGGGATTTGATTTTGTAGTGATTGCACCCCACCTACCATCTCACTGTGGCTTCTCCTTTGTCTGTGGATGTGGGGTATCTTTTTTGGTGAGTTCCATGTCTTCCTGTCAATGATTGTTCAGCAGTTAGTTGTGATTCTAGTGCTCTAGCGAGAGGGAGTGAGGACACATCCTTCTACTCCACCATCTTGAGAAGCTGTCTCCCACATGCTGTCCCTATAATGTGACTTTGACACTCCTTCTATCACCTTAAGTCTTGAGACTGGCAGAAAATTGATCCTATGTAACTTCTGAGCCATAAAAGGTAGTAAAGCATCTGTTTGATTCTGTTGGGACACCCACTCTTGGAACCCAGCCACCACACAGTGAGGAAGCCCATATAGCCACCTAGGATAACCATAAGTAGGTATTCTGGCTGGCAGTCCCAGCTGAGATCTCAGCTGAGAGCCACCCTCAATCAGTAGGCAGGTGACTGAACAAATCTTCAGATGATGCCAGCCCCTAGCCACCAGTCTTTCCCAGACATTGAGTCTTCTGAGCTGAAGCCTCAGATATTGTGGAGCAGAAGCAAGACGTCCTTGTGATGCTCTTTCCAATTCCTGACTCATATAATCCATGGGCATAATAAAGTAGCTGTTTTATATCTCTAAGTTTGAGTGGTTTGTTATGCAGTGAGAGATAACTGGAGCATCCATATTAGAGTGTAGAGTGTAGAGCCTTACCCCAGCTAACAATAAAATATTAATTTGCTTGTCCTTTGTGCCTATACCTTCCTTAGGTACTTCACAGGGAGGAAAAGTGGTTTGGATAAGGTAAGATTAATGTGTTTCTTTGTCCCTTGAACTAGTAACTGCCTAATATTCCCAACATTACCCCTAACAGAGATCAGCAAAAAGGAACAAATAGGCCATAAACAAACCTTATTAAAAACTTAAAAGAAGTATCATAAATCAGTAAAGAAGAGAAGATTATTTAAAAATTGATACTGGCAGAACTGGTTAACTACTCAGTAGAAAATCAATTTAGATCCTACACTTTAATAAATTCAGTATGATCAAAGAGCTTAATATAAAAAATCAAATAATAAAAGAGAAGAAAATATGGACAAAGGAATACTTTATTTCTTTTGGGGAAAGACTTCCTAATTTAAAAGGAAAGGATTACAAAGGAAAATACTATCAGACTGAGCTGCATGCCAAAAAGTTATAAGCAATTTTAAAAGACAATGAATAAGGAATAATATCTGCAACAAAGATTATAAGCAAAGAGCAAATACCAAAAAACAAACAAACGAAACAAAAACACTAAGATCCCAATTGATTAATGGGCAAATAATGCAAACAGAAAAATTCAAAATGGGAAAATCCAAATGGTAAATACCCATCCTGATGGGTTATCAAAGAATTTTGAATTAAAATAATAAACAGATAATAATGATCGTCATCTATAATAATAGCAAAATGATAATAATGCTGTATTGTGAGCTGAGTATTCTCATACATTGCTGGTGGAAGTATACATTTAAATAATCTTTGGTGAAGTAAGTTGGCAAAATGCATAATAGCAAATAAAACAAAAGAAAACACCACTTGAAAACAATTTAGGCTAAATTTACACCATTAGAGAAATATTTAAGCAAATTATGATATATCTATTTCAGAAAATAGTATGCATTTATTAAAATCATGTTTACAAAGATGTTTGAAATCAGCAAGCTACAGTGCTGTACACCCTATGCCAAACAACTAGCAAGACAGGAACACAACCCCATCCATTAGCACAGAGGCTGCCTAAAATCATAATAAGGCCACAGACACCCCCAAACACACCACCAGATGTGGACCTGCTCACCACAAAGACAAGATCCAGCCTCATCCGCCAGAACACAGGCACTAGTCCCCTGCACCAGGAAGCCTACACAACCCACTGAACCAACCTTAGCCAACCTAGAAGGACTAAAGAGCAAAGAAACAGAGATAAACAACACAATAAATGAAATTAAAAATTCTCTAGAAGGGCAGAAACGACGAACCTGCAGTCTGTGAAAAGGAGACCCCAAACACAGTCAGTTAAGCAAAATGACAAGACAGAGAAACACAAGATGAAGGAGCAAGGTAAAGAAAAAAGTATGAAAAGAATAGAGGACAGTCTCAGAGACCTCTGGGGCAATATTAAATGCACCAACATTCGAAATACAGGGGTCCCAGAAGAAGAAGAGAAAAAGAAAGGCACTGAGGAAAAATTTGAAGAGATTATAGTTAAAAATTTCCCTAATATGAGAAAGGAAATAGTCAAGTCCAGGAAGCACAGAGAGTCCCAGACAGGATAAATCCAAGAAGAAACACGCCAAGACACATATTAATCAAACTATCAAAAATTAAATACAAAGAATAAATATTAAAAGCAGCAAGGGAAAAACAACAAGTAACACATAAGGGAATCCCCATAAGGTTAACAGCTGATTTCTCAGCAGAAACTCTGCAAGCCAGAAGGGAGTACAGGATATATTTTAAGTGATGAAAGAGAAAAACCTACAACCAAGATTACTCTACCCAGCAAGGCTCTCATTCAGATTTGACGGAGAAATTAAAAGCATTACAGACAAGCAAAAGCTAAGAGAATTCAGCACCACCAAACCAGCTTTACAACAAATGCTAAAGGAACTTCTCTAGGCAGGAAACACAAGAGAAGGAAAAGACCTACAATAACAAACCCAAAACAATTAAGAAAATGGTAATAGGAACATACATATTGATAATTACTTTAAAAGTAAATGGATTAAACACTCCGACCAAAAGACATAGACTGGCTGAATGGATACAAAAACAACACCCATATATATGCTGTCTACAAGAGACCCACTTCAGACCTAGGGACACATACAGACTGAAAGTGAGGGAATGGAAAAAGATATTCCATGCAAATGGAAATCAAAAGAAAGCTGGAGTAGCAATACTCATATCAGACAAAATACACTTTAAAATAAAGACTATTACAAGAGACAAAGAAGGACACTACATAATGATCAAGGGATTGAATCAAGAAGAAGATATAACATTTGTAAATATTTATGCACCCAACATAGGAGCACCTCAATACATAAGGCAAATACTAACAGCCATAAAAGGGGAAATCGACAGCAATACAATCATAGTAGGGGACTGTAACACACCACCTTCACCAGTGGACAGATCATCCAAAATGAAAATAAATAAGGAAACACAAGCTTTAAATGATACATTAAACAAGATGGACTTAATTGATATTTATAGGACATTCCATCCAAAAACAACAGAATACACAATTTTCTCAAGTGCTCATGGAACATTCTCCAGGATAGACCATATTTTGGGTCACAAATCAAGCCTTGGTAAATTTAAGAAAATTGAAATCGTATCAAGTATCTTTTCCAACCACAACGCTATGAGACTAGATATCAATTACAGGAAAAGATCTGTAAAAAATACAAACACATGGAGGCTAAACAATACACTACTTAATAACCAAGTGATCATGAAGAAATCAGAGAGGAAATAAAATATACCTAGAAACAAATGACAACAGAGACACGATGACCCAAAACCTATGGGATGCAGCAAAAGCAGTTCTAAGAGGGAAGTTTATAGCAATACAATACTACCTAGAAAAACAGGAAACATCTCAACTAAACAACCTAACCTTGCACCTAAAGCAAATAGAGAAAGAAGAACAAAAAAACCCCAAAGTTAGCAGAAGGAAAGAAATCATAAAGATCAGCTCAGAAATAAATGAAAAAGAAAAGCACTGAAATTCAAACTGTGATTAAAAATCTTCCAACAAACAAAAGCCCAGGACCAGATAGCTTCACAGGTGAATTCTATCAGACATTCAGAGAAGAGCTAACACATATCCTTCTCAAACTCTTCCAAACTATAGCAGGGGGAGGAACACTCCCAAACTCATTCTATGAGGCCGCCATCACTGTGACACCCAAACCAGACCAAGATGTCACAAAGAAAGAAACCTACAGGCCAATATCACTGATGAACATAGATGCAAAAATCCTCAACAAAATACTAGCAAACAGAATCCAACAGCACCATTAAAAGGATCATACACCATGATCAAGTGGGGTTTATTCCAGGAATGTAAGGATTCTTCAATATATGCAAATCAATCAACGTGACACACCATATTAACAAATTGAGGGAGAAAAACCATATGATCATCTCAACGGATGCAGAGAAAGCTTTTGACAAAATTCAACACCCATTTATGATAAAAACCCTGCAGAAAGTAGGCATAGAGGGAACTTTCCTCAACATAATAAAGGCCATATATGACAAACCCACAGCCAGCATCGTTCTCAATGGTGAAAAACTGAAACCATTTCCACTAAGATCAGGAACAAGACAAGGTTGCCCACTCTCACCACTCTTATTCAACATAGTTTTGGAAGTTCTAGCCACAGCAATCAGAGAAGAAAAAGAAATAAAAGGAATCCAAATAGGAAAAGAAGAAGTAAAGCTGTCACTATTTGCAGATGACATGATATTATACATAGAGAATCCTAAGGATGCTACCAGAAAACTACTAGAGCTAATCAATGAATTTGGCAAAGTAGCAGGATACAAAATTAATGCACAGAAATCTCTGGCATTCTTATACACTAATGATGAAAAATCTGAGAGTGAAATTAAGAAAACACTCCCATTTACCATTGCAACAAAAAGAATAAAATATCTAGGAATAAACCTACCTAAGGAGACAAAAAACTTGTATGCAGAAAACTATAAGACACTGATGAAAGAAATTAAAGATGATACAAATAGGTGGAGAAATATACCATGTTCTTGGATTGGAAGAATCAACATTGTGAAAATGACTCTACTACCCAAAGCAATCTACAGATTCAATGCAATCCCTATCAAACTACCACTAGCATTTTTTACAGAACTAGAAAAAAAAATTTCACAATTTGTATGGAAACACAAAAGACCCCGCATAACCAAAGCAATCTTGAGAACGAAAAATGGAGCTGGAGGAATCAGGCTCCCTGACTTCAGAGTATACTACAAACCTACAGTAATCAAGAAAGTATGGTACTGGCACAAACACAGAAATATAGATCCATGGAACAGGATAGAAAGCCCAGAGATAAACCCACGCACATATGGTCACCTTATCTTTGAAAAATGAGGCAAGAATACACAGTGGATAAAAGACAGCCTCTTCAGTAAGTGGTGCTGGGCAAACTGGACAGCTACTTGTAAAAGAATGAAATTAGAACACTCCCTAACACCATACACAAAAATAAACTCAAAATGGATTAAAGGCCTAAATGTAAGGCCAGACACTATCAAACTCTTAGAGGAAAACATAGGCAGAACACTCTATGACATAAATCACAGCAAGATCCTTTTTGACCCACCTCCTAGAGAAATGGAAATAAAAACA
>NC_041225.1:48067048-48086716 GCF_002837175.3 Physeter macrocephalus
AAGTGTCCATCAACAGATGAATGGATAAAGAAGATGTGGCACATATATACAATGGAATATTACTCAGCTATAAAAGGAAACGAAATTGAGTTATTTGTCATGAGGTGGATGGACATAGAGTCTGTCATACAGAGTGAAGTAAGTCAGAAAGATAAAAACAAATACTGTATGCTAACACATATATATGGAATCTAAGAAAAAAAAAAAAGGTCATGAAGTACTTAGGGGTAAGACAGGAATAAAGACACAGACCTATACTAGAGCATGGACTTGAGGATATGGGGAGGGGGCAGGGTAAGCTGTGACCAAGTGAGAGAGTGGCATGGATATATACACTACCAAACGTAAAATAGATAGCTAGTGGGAAGTGGCCGCATAGCACAGGGAGATCAGCTAGGTGGTCTGTGACCACCTAGAGGGGTGGGATATGAGGGTGGGAGGGAAGAAGACGCAAGAGGGAAGAGATATGGGAACATATGTATATGTATAACTGATTCACTTTGTTATAAAGCAGAAACTAACACACCATTTTAAAGCAATTATACTCCAGTAAAGATGTTAAAAAATATATAAATTAAAAAATAAAGATGTGGAAAATGTAATCAAATTTTAAATAAATAAAAAATATGCAAATATATGTATTTTTCTTCAATGAAAAAATTCTAAGATGTGCCTCAAACTACTAGTGCTGGTTATCTCTAGAGATTACTAGTGAATTTCCTTATTATAAATTTCTGTTTTGGTAGACTTTTTTAGGGAAATAAAATCAGGGCAAGACTGATTAAGATTTGTTTCCCAATCCCCCTATAAGAGAAGTTAAGTGCTATAGGTCTCCGATGAAGAGCAATCCTCATTGCCCGCAAGAACCACAGGGCCATGCCATATCATAGGGCAGTTCAGATAACCACTGTTGGAGGAAAGGGGGCCAAATGTAATGACTCCAGAACTGTCTTGCACCTCAGCCTTCAGTTTGTGGATAGGTATATTTCATGTTCCTCTTCCAGTCCGTTGTGTGAACAGAGAGGTACAGCTGTTCAACACTCATGAACCTTGGCATAGACCTCACTGGCTTCAGGAAAGTTGGTAGAAGCCAAGAGTTGAGGAGGAGGATGCCTGACTGCAGAAGAGAGATCCCAGCGAAACCAAGCCCACGGCCAACCGCCACTGCAGGCCTCCTCTGGCCTAGCAGAAGTTTGTATCTAGATTAATCCAGGCTCCCCTAGGGTTATCTCCAATTAGAATGAAGGCCATAATATATCCACACAACTCTCCTGCACTGACCCCTTAAATCCTCCTGGATGGAATGTCCTGGACAGGATCCATGGGATCAGCCACTACCTTCCCTCATGGGGGTCCTCCCACCCCCGCCCAGCTAGTGCTCCATAGATAGAAGCCCAAGGCTGGTTTTTGTCTAACCACACGGCAGTGAGAAGCTTAGGTCCATTAGACACAAGCAACAAGAAAAGGGAAAAATCAAATCAGAGTAGGCCCAGCATCTAACAGCAACAAAACCTTTGATTCTGGAATGAACTCTCAACCAATGGTCCCAATTATATTCCTGACCATATATAGGCATCTCAAGATGCCTGTGAGAAATGTGGAAATTGAAGATGTGCTTAAAAAGAGGCTTGGGATCACTCTACAGTAAATGCTGTTGATAGCACATGGGTCATGAAATCATGGACCCCTAAAAATCAGGTATTAGCAATTCTCCTTGTTTTACAGAGGAGAAAAACTGAAGCCTAAGGAGGGAAAGTGACTTGTCCAAGGCCACACAGCTGGTTCACAGCATATGCTAGACCATCTCTGACAGAAGCTTGGCATTAGTTTTAAAGAAGCAATCACAATTTGAGAACAATGATAGTACCTGCCTCATCGGAATGGAGAAAAACCACGCATATCTGGTAAAGAGGCCTGCCTTCTGACACCCCCTCCTTGCCAAAGAAACCATGCAACCTGTTGCCCTCCAAGCCACAGATTGTGTATCATTACATACAGGGCTGACAACAATCTCATGGGCCTGCTGGACACACTGACCCTTAGACCCAAGCTTCAGGAAACCTCACACTCTCCACCTACCTCACTTTTTTATAAAGTTCTAGATACTTTCATAGAAGAGACCCTAGAATATTTAAATAATGATAGGAGGTTGACTGAACTGGTCTCCAGAACATTCTTAATGCAGAAGAACTGAGGGACTTATAAATCTAAAAAATTTAAGAACAGAGCTAGTCAGGGGACACAGCTGACTGGTGAAAAGCTGTATGACATTAAGGACATCCTATGATCTGTCTAGACCTCAGTTTTCTCATCTGGTCAGGAGACAAAACAGATGGACAAACTAGATAATCAGTAAGGTCTCTCATAACTATATATTTCTTTAAATTTCTTCTTCCTCATCTCTGCTATAGATTTGTTAAAAAACCAGCACTCCTCCCCACTTTCAAGTTGGCTAGGCATTTACCAATCAAAAAGTAAGCAGTTTAAAAGATGTATAACATCTCTCCTTGGAAGAACCCCAGGGGATTTCCAAAGTCTACTTTGGAAGTGACTTAGACTGGGTGGGTTCCTCAGCTTGCTGTGTCTGCATCCACACTCCCTTCAGGAATCTGGGGCACTGCTGGTGTCCACTCCAGGCTGCAGCTCTTGCCACTGACTCTGATGTTTTATCAAAGCAACAGGCCAGCATATGCCAAGGGAGCGACAGAAGCTGAGGTGCGACCAGAACTCTGGCATTTGACACATACAGGCCCTCAAAAAGGGAAACCTAGTGGTGATGATGGGGAGACAGTAATAACAACTGCGCTCAGGTGTTGGTTTCAGCTCAGGCAGAGAGGTAGAGGGGCAACTAAAATCAGTGGAACAAACCAAGATGCTAGAAATCTGCCCAGAGACAGAATCCAGAAGATGACTAGAGCCAAAGTCTAGGAAGAGAATTCAGCATCTGAAGTCAAAGCTGCATCTCAATGGAAGCCAGACAGGAAGAAGCAGATGCCTCTCAGTGGCTGTATCTTGAGCACAGCAGCAGCCAACTGAGCTGGAGTCACCCTTCTCGGGTGCCTGTGATATGGAAACACCACCAGAACAATCAGAAGCCCCACGGTTTCCTCACCACCCAGATCAGAGTTGTATGAGAAGCACTTCCACTCTGCACTGGGCCTCAAAAACCTGACCCTTTTAATGCCATCAATAAAGTAGCTATTTCCTCATGTGTCATGGGAACTTGGTTTGTTCTGGAAGCTCTTTTTTTCTGCATGGCCCAAATTTAGCAGTAGAGAAATACAGGTTCCAAAAAGGGCCATTCTTACAATGACCTCCCCAAGTGAGAAAAGAAATTGCTCTGCTCTCAAAGCATGAACTAACTACTAACCAATCTACTGATGCAAAGAAATGGATGTACAAATCCTCCTGTCCCACTGCCCCAGGATTTGAGCATCCCAAAATACTTGGTGTGATTGCTTTCGTGGCTTTAAAAAATTGTAAGATTATTTCCTCATCTATGGCTTCCTTCACTGGTCCTCATCCCTACCACCCAGCAACAAGCAACACTCGACATCTGTCAACTGAAGCCCAGTACAAAAAAAGTGCTCTGTTGGTATGACAAAGGCTGGCATACGTGAAAGAAACCTTGGCAATGACAAGCTGTATCAGATACATCATAACAGACATTTCCCTCCCTCTTGAAAGGAACTCAAAAATTGATGAGAAAATTCAGACGTGCACAGTAAGGGACACTGCTGGAGCCCTTACCTAAAGCAGTTACCACATCATGGACAGGACCTCTCGGCCCACACGCATCCAGAGAAAGCACTGTTTATACTACTCAAGCACGCTTCAGAGATTTTATCTCCACATTACCAATGTCATTTCTCAACATGCCAGGAAGAGAGAAGGAAAGCAGGCATGATATGGGTTTTCACATGGGGAAACTGAGATACATGTGGGGAAATCATTTCTGAAAGTCTTACAGGAAGCCATTGGGGGAGGTCAAGAGTGGATTCTGGACTTGCATACAGTTATTCTCATATCAGAGGGGACTTCATGAATGATACTGGAGGTGAGTTTACACAGAAACAAACACCGTGGACTTAACTACCAAGGTCTGCCTTGACTCCTAGTTCTGTCCTTCCCCTCCCATCAGATGAACCTCCTTAGAAGTCCCCACCTATTATCAGTCTTTATCACTCTGGCTGCACATCAGAATTTCCTGAAGATCTTTTAAACACATATAGCCATTTCTCAAAAAGTTAAACGTGGACTTATATGATCCAGCAATTCCACTTTTGGGTTTATATCCCAAAAAAATTGAAAGCAGGGGCTCAAACAGATACTTGCACACCAATGTGCATAGCAGCATTATTCAATGGCCAAAAGGTGGAAACAAGCCAAATGACTATCAACAGATAAATGGATAAACAACATGTGGTATATACATACAATGTAATATTATTCAGCCTTAAAAGGATTGAAATTCTAACACATGCTATAATGAACTTTGAAAACATTTGCTAAGTGAAATAAGCTAGACACAAAATGACAATTATTACATGATTCCACTGATATGAAGCACCCAGATAAAGTGAATTCATACAGAAATAAAGTAGACTAGATGTTACCAGGGGCTGAAGGCAGGGAAAAATGAGGAGTTACTGTTAAATGGGTACAGAGTTTCTGTTTGGGGTAATGAACAAGTTCTAGAAATGGATACTGGTGTTGGTTACACAACACTGTAAATACATTTAATGTCAATGTACACTTAAAACTGGTTAAAATGTTAAATTTTATGTTATGTATAATTTACCACAGTAAGAAATAAATACATAAAAAATTTAATAAGCACAAAACATTTTTTAAAAAATCGTGTCTGGGACTTCCCCAGTGGCACAGTGGTTAAGAATCCTCCTGCCAATGCAGGGGACACGGGTTCAAGCCCTGGTCCGGGAAGATCCCACATGTCCCGGAGCAACTAAGTCCGTGTGCCACAACTACTGAGCCTCTGCTCTAGAGCCCGCGAGCCACAACTACTGAAGCCCATGCGGCTAGAGTCCGTGCTCCGCAACAAGAGAAGCCACCGCAATGAGAAACCCGCACACCGCAACGAAGAGTAGCCCCCGCTCACTGCAACTAGAGAAAGCCCGCGCGCAGCAACGAAGACCCAACGCAGCCAAAATAAATAAATAAAATAAATAAATTTATTTTTAAAAAGTCATATCTGTGCTCAAATCTCACCTAAAACCAATTGAATTATAATCTCTTGGGTGTGGCCCATGTGTTTTTAAATATCTGACCACCCACTCAGCCTTTTGTCCACCCATTCTTGCCTTTTCCCCTAGACAAACAAATGAACATTAATCGAATGCCTTGCATAATTTAAGCACTATGCTAAGAGCTAGAAATGAGCATCTGAGGATGGAAAGTAATTGATGAGGCTCCCATGGCTAAAAAGTGAATGTAGTGATTTTTGAAAGTCCACAAATTCTTACATACTCCTTCCTTAGAGTATGAGCTGGTCCTAAATACTGGCCTCCAACTAACAGAATAAAGTCCTGCTGCTTCCAGCTTGCTCCCTTCCTCCTGAGTCACTCACAGTGGGGGAAGCTAGCTGCCATTATGAAGTGCAGAGCCAGAACTTGCCTCACCCTAGTCCCTGGTCCTGGTTCTGGTCCTGGTGTGGGTGAGGACACTCCAGCAGCCCTGTGCAGGGGTTCTGGTCCTGGTGTGGAGGACCCTCAGGATGAGCAGCTGAAGCCTCCACCAATAACCCCATGAGTGATCCGTCTGGGAAGCAGGTCTTCCAGCCCTACTCCAAGTATGAGGTGACTTCAGCCCTGACTAACAGTTGACTGCAACCTCAGGAGAGAATCTGAGCCCCAGCTAAGTCATTCCTGAATTCCTGACCCTTAGAAACTCTGTGAGATAATACATGTTTGCTGTTTTAAGCTGCTACTAAATGTTGAGATAATTTGATATGTAGCAAAACCTGTATTCAAAAAAAAAAACAAAACACCTGTATTCAAACAAACCCTGGAGTTTAACTAGATTCTCAGAACTGAAAGTGACCTGAAAGGTCATCAATTCTAACCACCCAGCCCCTTCATTCCCAAGTGTCTGCTGTATTTCTGAATAGCTTCTCCTGGCCCTCATCTGTCTGCCTGACTTCTAGGTCATTCATTCAGCAAATATTTATTGAGTGTCCCTTTACCACATATGAACGTTAAAGGGTTGAAGCAAACACAGATACCACACCTATGTATAATGCCTTGATCCCGGATTCTCTCTGCTTTCATAGCCTCCCAGTACCCATAACAAAAATCAGTCTCCAAACCCTATCCTACAGAAGGGAGCTGAGAGCAAACCTAATCCAGCACATTTACATCATAAGTGAGTAAACTGAGGTCCAATGAAGTAATTTGCTCAAAGATCAGTGTCTCCTTTGACCCCCATGGGGTCATACTTAGATATCAGAAATAAATACGTAACTTTTTCTCCCCTTGTTTTTAAGTTAAAGTTGGAGGCTGTTGTGGACCAAAATAGACATCCACCTCAGAGCTCTGCTTGCTCTTCCCTCTGCCTGGAGATCTTTCCTCCAGGTATGCTCATGGCTCCGTCTCTCACATCATTCCCACTCCTACTCTAACATCACTTGGCACAGAGCCTGCCCTGCCCATCCTATGTAAAAAAGCATCACCATCATTGTCCACGCCCTTAGCAGGCTTCACTTTCTCCCTAACCTTTATCGCCCCTTGATATGCTATGTATTTCTTGGTTTATTGCCTGCTCTCCCCTCCAGAATATAAACCATGAGAGTAGGAACTTTTTCCCATTTTGTTCACTACTGTATTCCTAGTGCCTAGAATGGTGTCTCGCACGCCGGAGATTTTAAATAAATAATAGCTCATTTGTTCACTCGTTCATTCATTCATTCAGTGAGTAAGTTAGTCAGTTGTTTCCGGAGGCCCTGGTCCACCATCGATTTAATTGGTTCAGAATTTCACAGAATGCAGAGGCAAATTATGGGCATGACCCCCACTTCACCAGTCCTTCCACACAGAGGCTCTGCCCAGACCTTCAGGGCAGGTGGGCTTCAGGGGCTGCTCCTCGTGGTTGCCCCTGGCTCAGTGGTAGGAGAATGCGGCAGACTGCCCAGGAGGCTGCCTTTCCCCCAGGCATGACCAGCTGCCACGTGGCTCCCAGTGAAGCAGAGGCAAGGAAGCCCCTCTTCCCTCTATCCAGCACCAGGACACTGGACTCCTTCCAAGGCCCAGAGGAGAGACATGTCCACCAGATCAGAGGGCAGGGGTTGGGGGGCACCTGCTTACTGCAGTCTGTAGGGGTGATTTTTTCCATCCACCCCAACTTGGGAGACAAATTGAAGAGAGTATTGTTTGGTAAGAATGGCTTTTCTGCTATTGTACAGAATAAAAGGCTGTCTTTTTCATTTTGTTGGATTGCAGGATAAATCACGTACACAGCTGTTTGTTTACTAAGAAACCACCTGTTTACCATTTGCAAAGGGACTTGATTGCCTCTGAGAAATATTAGTGTGGCGCTGCAGTATTCTACCCACTGAGAAGTAGAAACTGGAGAGAATAAACAGAAAAAAGTCATGGGTCTTTAGGGAAATTAGGTCTCCGGGTGGTTGAGTGATAGTACTGGAAACTGTCATAAGCCAAGCCTTGCGTTAAGTGTGTGTCCACTGCATCTACTGTCCTCACACATCCCTGTGATTGTCCATAGTTTACAGACTGAGAAACTGAGGCTTGGTAGTCACGTGACTTGCCTGAGCTCCAAAAGCTGGTAAACCATCAACCTCAGATTTAATACCAAGCCTCAGTTTTGTTCTCTGACAAATACGCTGCACTGTCCTGCTGGGGCATTTTCTAACACAACTTTACCCAGCTCAGGTCTGGATGTTACCAGCAGGCCCAGGTCACTACTGGGATCTTGGAATTTCCAATCCACTCTGGAGAATGAAGCAGTCGCTAATAACCATGATGAAGGAACTCCCTTGCCATAAGGTTTGGGAGCAAAGAGAATTTCAAAGGAGGGGAGCTAGGCCAGCACAGGGTACCAAGCCCAGCAGAGAGCTGGGCTGAGGGACTGGGAAGCATTACAGTTGGCAAATGTGTGGGGTACAGGGTCACTGGGTCTATGAGGAAAGTGGCATCAGGAGACAACATCAGCCAGGAATCCAGAGTCAAAAAGGCAAGGCTAGCAGATGGAGCAGGAAGAGAGGCCAGGACAAGGAGCTGCATGAGAACACAGCAGGCTGGCTAGGCAGAGTCTAGGCAGAGGGGCTAAGCAGAGAACAGGCAAGAAACAGGACTGATGCTAGGTAGTGTCACCCTGGTGGGCCCCAGTGCCCCCAGGGAAGGTAATTCTACTCAGCATCCTTTGCCAACAATGACTCTAGGACCATGACTTTGCACTCAATGACTAGGGCACTCAGCTTTCCCATGTATGGTCTTGAGGGGCTACTATTCACAGGTAGCCCAGGCCTGCATGGCAGCACCAGGACACACAGACCTGACCCAGTTGACAAGAAGCCCTCCTCCAATCAATTCTCCTGGATTCTGAGAGCATCTGGCCTGGAAAACTTCCAACCTTTAGACAAAGCTGTTTGAGGAAATATTTTCATTTTCAACCAGTGCTTCTCAAAGTGCCAGTCAACGATGAAATAAGGAGTGTACACCAAGCAAGTAGCAACACACTGCATCCTCCTTCAAGAAGGTCTTGCAATGAAAAAAATGTCGGCTGAACTAACCTGCAAACTCAGTGATGAAGGTGATTTACACTCTGGTGCAAGATCCTCACCTCATCAATGACTGGTAGCGGTGTGTGACCAGACAGCCTGTTTTAAACTCTTCTGCTCCAGCTCCTTGGTCCAATGCCTTCCCCTCCCAAACCAGTCCCAGGAGACTAACATAGAAAGTTGGGGTGTCGAGGACAACAGTCTATTCATCTTGACTCAAAAGATGGGGTGGCTGTAATACACCAGCTTATTCTGTCCTTTTGCTCTCAAAAGCAACAGAGTTATTGTTCCTTGGAAACACATGCCCACTTACGAATCAGAAGAGGAAGGAAGATGGAAGATTGCCAGGACAAGTCTTTTTTTTTCTTTTTTTGCGGTATGTGGGCCTCTCACTGTTGTGGCCTCTCCCGTTGCGGAGCACAGGCTCCAGACACGCAGGCTCAGCGGCCATGGCTCACGGGCCCAGCCGCTCCGCGGCATGTGGGATCTTCCCGGACCGGGGCACGAGCCCGTGTCCCCTGCATCGGCAGGCAGACTCTCAACCACTGCGCCACCAGGGAAGCCCTGGGACAAGTCTTTTAGGGAGAAATTTCTCTTCCCTTTAGTAAGAAGCAGCCAGTAAGTTTCCTGTAAATCTGGTAACTAACAAGGCCAAAACTTCATGGGTTGAATTTCTCAAAGAAAGCCCACCTGAATTATTTCAAAAGGACAAATTATTACTCTATAGTCATCTGATACTAATCCAACTCTTTTATCGTCTGTGATAATTTCCTCTGACTGCCAATGTGCTGTGGCAGATTTAAAGCAGATCCAAGAAACCCCATCCTACAGACTTCTTCTGCATCTGTTAAAGTCTGGGTCTTGTCAGAAGAGATTGGGGAAGTGCTGTCTTTTCTGCAGACCAATCCTTGGAGAGATACCTGCCTCATTAATGACAAGGCCACTTTGTCATCTCTCAGAGCCATTCTCCCCCTGGCTGCCTTGGGGAAGAACCTGCTCCTCTCCATTCTGCTCCACGCCTTTGCTGCCTGTCAGGTTCTATCTCCATTGGGTTGTGGTCACTTGGAATTAGTTGTGAAGTAGAAAGAACCAGCTGGGAAGGCTGATGTGCCCCAGGGCAGGAGGGTGTGCTGATATGATCTGGAAAGGAAGCAGCAGCTTGGGTTTTGTTCTTAAATATTTGGGATCATGAATCTCACTGAAATCTAATGAAAACTATAGACCCTCTTCTCTACAAAGAAAAAAGGGTGCCCATAAGTGTCGCACATAAACACACTAAACAATTCTCCGATCCACTTGTGGCACACAGCTTAAAAGCCACTAACTTAGGGGCTCTCTCCACTTCAAGACCTACCTAGGCTCCTCCTTTCCTCTATTATAGGTCCTTGGGGATCTATGGATACATGGACTTGGGTTTTCAGCACTGAAAGAGTAGCTTAGACGGGTTTATTATAAGGGCACATGCCTGAGAGAGAGGAGATCCAGGTTTTAATTCTTCCCATATCTAATCGCTTAGATGTAAGAAAGCTGTATTTCCTCTAGTCCCCCAATTTAAAAAATGAGGGTGATGAACAACTTCTTCAAGGAGTCTTAAGGGTTCCATGGGGCAACCAGGCAGCTATAACAAGAGGCAAGATAGAGGCAGGGTGAGCAGGGTTTTGTGGCATTCTCACCCCTCCCCTTCAAGTAGAGCAGCTCTTCTGGCCTTAAGAAGTTTGAAAGTCTCTGGATTAGAGGTTCTCTAAGGTCCCTTCCAGGGCTACCTTCCTAGGATTAGCAGTCTGGCCAGGACAGAGAACTGAGCCAAGAACGGATGGTTCAAAAGGGGGCTCACTGGGGTCTGCACACACAGCTCTTGCCTCTACCCCAACAGAATGCGGGTCTGTCTTCAACCTTGCAGCCCCAGAGGCCACTGACTCAAGCTAGATGCACCTGGAATGAGATGCAAATTGTCTGGAAGACAGCAAGGAAGAAAGACTTCTCTGGGTTAAAGGGAGCTGCAGACTGCTTAGTCCTCACTTGCAATCCCTCCAGTTACAGGGAGCTGAGCCTTGTAAAGTTCCAGGGGCACCACGTGAATGCTGAGAGAAATAGCAGGTTGCTCCCAACCCATTCAGGGTCGAGCTGTGTTACTGGTATTGTTCTGCTAACTTGCTAAATAGCTATAATTAAAACAGGGCTATTATCATTAATTATGATCTTCTCTCTTCTGATTGAAAGGTTGGTGCCTTTACCAAGTTTCAAAGAGCAGCATTTCTGTATGTTACAGGAAGCAAGGGAGATACATGGGGCTGAACTGTTCTGACTCTGGAGCAAAGGACATGGTGGCATTGCTGGGCACAGCAAACTTTCATGCCCATGGGCCCGGCTCCCCTGCCAGCTCATCCAGACACAGCAGGCTGCTGGCTGTCTCCCTGACTCCTCCGCCTGCTGTTACAAGGTGGGCCATTGTAGTCTTTAGAAAGTACCGTAATGGGACTGGGAGAGTGGATGAGATCCCACAGGCAAGAATGGGGTAAAAATTCTGCCTGACTTTTTAATGCTCAGCTGAAATGCCACCTCCTCCATGAAATTTTTCCTAATTCCTCACCTACCCACTTCCTCTTCAACTTCTCTAGGTCAAAATGAATCACTCTCATCATTATCCTCATTGCATGTCCTCCTCCCCCTTCCCTGGTCTCAGAACTCAAATTCTCTATAATTTCTACTGCCATCAAATTAGAGGGAGAAACTAGAGGCTCCTCAGTCCAGTGAGTCCCAGGGGTGGGGCATGCCCTTTTGTGTTTCCTGATCCTGAGCCTGGTGAAGACCCCCCAGCCACACCACAGCCTCCACCCAATTTGTCCATCTGCAAGCAGGGACACTTTCTTGAGGCTGTCTAAAGACACAAACATTTCCAAGTTTGCTGTGAAACGCAAAAGGTAATGAAGGATTATCAATATGAGAGCCTTGGTGTCACCTCATAGCAAACCTTAGCTTGAGGCAGAACACCTTCCAGAACTGGCTGTCAGATTTGGAAGTGTTAAAATCAAGAGAATAAAAGCAGACAGGAAGAAACCAGTGACAGACTGCAAACAGGTCATTTTAAAAAAAGAAACAAAAAATAATGTATAAACAAAACACGATGTGTTGACATAAACTATTACACTGGGTTAATTAGAAACTTCATTTATTTATAAAAATTAGACAATATCAAGTAGGTTTTACTTCATCTGTGGAATAGACATGAGACGTCCAAGGGGCTGTTTATGTTTTCCTAATACTAAAGTTGCCTCATACAGGATACTCAGTTACATTTGAATTTCAGATAAATTCTTAGCACATGTATATCCCAAATATTGTATGGAACATGTTTATCCAAAATTCAAATGTAACTGGGCATCCTATGTTTTAATTTGCTGAATCTGGCAGTTCCAGCTAATATCCAAACATTTTTCCTTGGTAATAAACAGAAAAACAAGGAAACTTACTGTTGATACTGACAGGGAATTTTGCCAAAAAATAAGAATCCCTTATTTTTCTGTTAGGAAGGTCAACAAGATGGGGGTTCCCCATCCTAGCCTCTCCCTATCCACACACACAATGCAAAGCCTGAAACTAACTCTAGCCACTGAGGTCTCTTTGCCATTCCCCAATCCCTCTGGCCTTTTCCTTATTTGAGGCCTTTGCTCTAAGTATGCTCCTCCTTGGATGCTCTTAACCCCATCTCTCTCTGGTAAATCTGTAAAGGCCTATCTTGAGCCAACTATCCTCTGGCCTCTGCCCAGTGATACTCATTAGTACATAATGAGAAAGTCCTGATGGGGGTGCTGAGTCTCTTTCACCATCATAATGGCACCCCCAACAGTGCCAGCATTGCACCAAGCACACAGTGGCACTCAGTAGAAGATGCTGAATTGAAATACATTTCTCTCCCAAGAGATATATACAGAGAAGCTCCAACTCAATGGGGTTAAAAGCTCCATGCTTTGTGACCACCTAGAGGGGTGGGATAAGGAGGGAGGGAGGGAGGGAGGGAGACGCAAGAGGGAAAAGATATGGGAACATATGTATATGTATAACTGATTCACTTTGTTGTAAAGCAGAAACTAACACACCATTGTAAAACAGTTATACTCCAATAAAGATGTTAAAAAAAAAAAAACTAGGCTCTGATCTACTTACTCATTGAAGATTGAGATAGAATTTTCTCTTAGGCCAATTAATTACATTTGAACCTGTTGCCTAAGAACAATTCAACACATATGTGCGCACCCTGGTCCTGTATCTCTCTAGTTACCTGCATCTTGGTCTTTGTAAGCCCTTCCATCAGAGACTGGATATAAAAAAAGATGAAACTCAAAACTCAGGCTATGGTACCAACCATGTTCATTTCCTCCCAGGAGGAACGAGAAGGAAGTAAGAGTGCTCTTAGCTGACAGTACCTTGTCTGGCCTGAGGGCAGATGCATGTCAACCATGTGCCATGAACAGAAAACCGTGTGCCGTCAAGGGAAATTCAAATCATAGAGACCTACATTTAACTTCCTGGTGCTTTACCTTGAGCAAGTTATATAACCTCTTTTGCTTCAGTTCCATCATTGATAACATAGGAATAATTAGACCTCACTCATAGGGTCGCATGAAAAGTAGCTGATATAACACAGTAAAGCACTTAGCTCAATGCTTGTCAGTGTAGACACTTAATAGATGTCAGTTTTCAAAGTCTTACTGTAAGACTTGCTGTGGTTTACACAGTAAAGAAGAGAAAGGCTGAAAGAACAGCATTCCCACTTGAAATCAGGAACATCTTAAACCACCCTAGCATTTGACATTTCTCTCAATGCCTCCCTGAGTGAGTTATTGTTGTCATTTTGTCTAGTGCTTCTCAAACTTTTATTGGGCATACAGTTCATCTGGTACTGATACATTTTAGGTAACAAATTACCACAAAAATGTAGTGGCTTAAAACAACAACTATTTTATTATATCTCATGAATTCTGTGGTTCAGAAATTCAGGTAGGGCTTGGCTTAGCTGACTCTTCCACTCCCTATGGCACCAACTAGAGTCACTTGGTGGTATTCAGCTGGTGGATGGGCTGGTCTGGAGTTCCACGGTGGCCTCACTCCTATGTCCAGCATTTTGGCAAGGGTGGCTGGAAGACTAGGTTTAGGGGAGACAGATTAGCAACGTGCCTTCATGACTCTCTGAGGGTGCTCAGAATTCTTACATGACAGCTAGTTTCTCCCACAGTGAGCATCTCAGGAGAAAACTACAGGGCCATTTCTGACCTACTCTCAGAAGGTCATACAGGGTCACTTTGGCAATAACTAACTATTGGTGAAAACAGTCACAAGCCTGCCCAGATTCAAGGACAGGAAATATAGACTCCCCACCTCTCAATGAAAGTATCAAAGATTTGGGGCCCAGTTTATAAACTGCCACCCTAGAAATCTTATAAAAATGCAGATTCTAGTTCAGGAGGGGTGGGGTGGGGCCTAGGATTCTGCATTTTTAACAAATTCCCAAGTTATGTAGATACTACCCTTTCATGTAACACTATACACAAAAATAAACTCAAAATGGATTAAAGACCTAATAAATGTAAGGCCAGACACTATCAAACTCTTAGAGGAAAACACAGGCAGAACACTCTGACATAAATCACAGCAAGATCCTTTTTGACCCACCTCCTAGAGAAATGGAAATAAAAACAAAATAAACAAATGGGACCTAATGAAACTTAAAAGCTTTTGCACAGCAAAGGAAACCATAAACAAGACAAAAAGAAAAACCTCAGAATGGGAGAAATTATTGCAAATGAAGCAACTGACAAAGGATTAATCTCCAAAACTTACAAGCAGCTCATGCAGCTCAATATCAAAGAAACACACCACCCAATCCAGAAATGGGCAGAAGAGAGGAGCTTCAAGACGGCAGAAGAGTAAGAGGTGGAGATCACCTTCCTACCCACAAATACATCAGAAATACATCTACATGTGGAACAACTCCTACAGAACACCTACTGAACGCTGGCAGAAGACCTCAGACCTCCCAAAAGGCAAGAAACTCCCCCACGTACCTGGGTAGGGCAAAAGGAAAAAGAAAAAACAGAAACTCCCCCACGTACCTGGGTAGGGCAAAAGAAAAAAGAAAAAACAGAGACAAAGAATAGGGACGGGACCTGCACCACTGGGAGGGAGCTGTGAAGGAGGAAAGGTTTCCACACACTAGGAAGCCCCTTCGTGGGTGGAGATTGCGGGTGGCGGAGGGGGGAAGCTTCAGAGCCACGGAGGAGAGCGCAGCAACAGGGGTGCAGAGGGAGCTGTGAAGGAGGAAAGGTTTCCACACACTAGGAAGCCCCTTCGTGGGTGGAGATTGCGGGTGGCGGAGGGGGGAAGCTTCAGAGCCACGGAGGAGAGCGCAGCAACAGGGGTGCAGAGGGAGCTGTGAAGGAGGAAAGGTTTCCACACACTAGGAAGCCCCTTCGTGGGTGGAGATTGCGGGTGGCGGAGGGGGGAAGCTTCAGAGCCACGGAGGAGAGCGCAGCAACAGGGGTGCAGAGGGAGCTGTGAAGGAGGAAAGGTTTCCACACACTAGGAAGCCCCTTCGTGGGTGGAGATTGCGGGTGGCGGAGGGGGGAAGCTTCAGAGCCACGGAGGAGAGCGCAGCAACAGGGGTGCAGAGGGAGCTGTGAAGGAGGAAAGGTTTCCACACACTAGGAAGCCCCTCGAAGAGGCAAGAGACTTTGTCTTGCCTCTTTGTTTCCTGGTGCGCGAGGAGAGGGGATTCAGAGCGCCGCTTAAAGGAGCTCCAGAGACGGGTGCGAGCCGCGGCTAACAGCGCGGACCCCAGAGACGGGCATGAGATGCTAAGTCTTCTGCTGCCACCACCAAGAAGCCTGTGAGCAAGCACAGGTCACTATCCACCCCTCCCCTCCCGGGAGCCTGTGCAGCCAGCCAGTGCCAGGGTCCCGTGATCCAGAGAAAACTTCCCCGGGAGAACACATGGCGCACCTCAGGCTGGTGCAATGTCACACCAGCCTCTGCCGACGCAGGATCGCCCCACACTCCTTGCCCCTCCCTCCCCCCAGCCTGAGTGAGCCAGAGCCCCCGAATCAGCTGCTCCTTTAACCCCGTCCTATCTGAGCGAAGAACAGATGCCCTCAGGCGACCTACACGCAGAGGCGGGTCCAAATCCAAAGCTGAACCCCGGAAGGTGTGCGAACAAAGAATAGAAAGGGAAATCTCTCCCAACAGCCTCAGAAGCAGTGGATTAAAGCTCCACAATCAACTTGATGTACCCTGCATCTGTGGAATACCTGAATAGACAACGACTCATCCCAAATTGAGGAGGTGGACATTGGGAGCAAAGATATATATATTTTTTTTCCTTTTTCTCTTTTTGTGAGTGTGTATGTGTATGCTTCTGTGTGTGATTTTGTCTGTATAGCTTTGCTTTTACCATTTTTCCTAGGGTTCTGTCTGTGCGGTTTTTTTTCTTTATTACTTAAAAAAATTATTTTACTTAACAATTATTTTTTATTTTAATAACTTTATTTTATTTTATTTTATCTTCCTCTTTCTATCTTTCTTTTCTCGCTTTTATTCCGAGCCGTGTGGAAGACAGGCTCTTGGTGCTCCAGCCAGGCGTCAGGGCTGTGCCACTGAGGTGGGAGAGCCAAGTTCAGGACACTGGTCCACAAGAAACCTCCCAGCCCCACGTAATATTAAACAGCAAAAATCTCCCAGAGATCTGCACCCCAATGCCAAGACCCAGCTCCACTCAACGATTAGCAAGCTACAGTGCTGAACACCCTATGCCAAACAACTAGCAAGACAGGAACACAACCCCATCCATTAGCACAGAAGCTGCCTAAAATCATAATAAGGCCACAGACACCCCCAAACACACCACCAGACGTGGACCTGCCCACCACAAAGACAAGATCCAGCCTCATCCACCAGAACCCAGGCACTAGTCCCCCTCCACCAGAAAGCCTACACAACCCACTGAACCAACCTTAGCCACTGCGGACAGACACCAAAAACAATGGAAACTACGAACCTGGAGCCTGTGAAAAGGAGACCCCAAACACAGTCAGTTAAGCAAAATGACAAGACAGAGAAACACAAAGCAGATGAAGGAGCAAGGAAAAAAACCACCAGACCTAACAAATGAAGAGGAAACAGGCAGTCTACCTGAAAAAGAATTCAGAATAATGATAGTAAAGATGATCCAAAATCTTGGAAATAGAATGGAGAAAATACAAGAAACATTGAACAAGGACGTAGAAGAACTAAAGAGCAAACAAACAGAGATAAACAACACAATAAATGAAATTAAAAATTCTCTAGAAGGGATCAATAGCAGAATAACTGAGCACAAGAACAGATAAGTGACCTGGAAGATACAATAGTGGAAATAACTACTGCAGAGCAGAATGAAGAAAAAAGAATGAAAAGAATAGAGGACAGTCTCAGAGACCTCTGGGACAACATTAAACGAACCAACATTCGAAATATAGGGGTCCCAGAAGAAGAAGAGAAAAAGAAAGGCACTGAGAAAATATTTGAAGAGATTATTGTTGAAAACTTCCCTAATATGGGAAAGGAAATAGTTGCGGTCAAGTTCAGGAAGCACAGAGTCCCATACAGGATAAATCCAAGAAGAAAAACTCCAAGACACATATTAATCAAACTATCAAAAATAAAATGCAAAGAATAAATATTAAAAGCAGCAAGGGAAAAATAACAAGTAACACATAAGGGAATCCCAATAAAGTTAACAGCCGATCTTTCAGCAGAAACTCTGCAAGCCAGAAGGGAGTGGCAGGATATATTTAAAGGGATGAAAGAGAAAAACCTACAACCAAGATTACTCTACCCAACAAGGATCTCATTCAGATTTGACGGAGAAATCAAAAGTTTTACAGACAAGCAAAAGCTAAGAGAATTCAGCACCACCAAACCAGCTCTATGACAACGGCTAAAGGAACTTCTCTAAGTGGGAAACACAAGAGAAGAAAAGGAACAACAAAAACAAACCTCAA
This sequence comes from Physeter macrocephalus, assembly GCF_002837175.3. NCBI lineage: Eukaryota > Metazoa > Chordata > Mammalia > Artiodactyla > Physeteridae > Physeter > Physeter macrocephalus. The sequence goes on from NC_041225.1 coordinate 48,084,833, forward strand.
ACAAATTAAAAAATGGAAATAGGAACATATATATCGATAATTACCTTAAATGTGAATGGATTAAATGCTCCAACCAAAAGACACAGGCTCGCTGAATGGATACAAAAACAAGACCCGTATATATGCTGTCTACAAGAGACCCACTTCAGACCTAGGCAAACATACAGACTGAAAGTGAGGGGACGGAAAAAGATATTCCACGCAAATGGAAATCAAGAGAAAGCTGGAGTAGCAATACTCATATCAGACAAAATAGAATTTAAAACAAGGCTATTACAAGAGACAAAGAAGGACACTACATAATAAATGAAAATAAATAAGAAAACACAAACTTTAAACGATACATTAAACAAGATGGATTTAATTGATATTTATAGGACATTCCATACAAAAACAACAGAATACACATTCTTCTCAAGTGCTCATGGAACATTCTCCAGGATACATCATATCTTGGGTCACAAATCAAGCCTTGGTAAAATTAAGAAAACTGAAATCATATCAAGTATCTTTTCTGACCACAACGCTATGAGACTAGATATCAATTACAGGAAAAAATATGTAAGAAATACCAACACATGGAGGCTAAACAACACACTACTTAATAACCAAGAGATCACCGAAGAAATAAAAGAGGAAATCAAAAAATACCTAGAAACAGATGACAATGAAAACTCAATGACCAAAAACCTATGGGATGCAGCAAAAGCAGTTCCAAGAGGGAAGTTTATAGCAACACAATACTACCTTAAGAAACAGGAAACATCTCAAATAAACAACCTAACCTTACACCTAAAGCAATGAGAAAGAAGAACAAAAAACCCGCAAAGTTAGCAGAAGGAAAGAAGTCATAAAGATCAGATCAGAAATAAATGAAAAAGAAATGAAGGAAACAATAGCAAAGATCAATAAAACTAAAAGCTGGTTCTTTGAGAAGATAAATAAAATTGATAAACCATTAGCCAGACTCATCAAGAAGAAAAGGGAGAAGACTCAAATCAATAGAATTAGAAATGAAAAAGGAGATGTAACAACGGACACTGCAGAAATACAAAAGATTATTAGAGATTACTACAAGCAACTGTATGCCAATAAAATGGACAACCTGGAAGAAATGGACAAATTCTTAGAAATACACAACCTGCCGAGACTGAACCAGGAAGAAATAGAAAATATGAACAGACAATCACAAGCACTGAAATTCAAACTGTGATTAAAAATCTTCCAGCAAACAAAAGCCCAGGACCAGATAGCTTCACAAGTGAATTCTATCAGACATTTAGAGAAGAGCTAACACATATCCTTCTCAAACACTTCCAAACTATAGCAGGGGCAGGATCACTCCCAAACTCATTCTACGAGGCCACCATCACTCTGATACCCAAACCAGACCAAGATGTCACAAAGAAAGAAAACTATAGGCCAATATCACTGATGGACATAGATGCAAAAATCCTCAACTAAATACTAGCAAACAGAATCCAACAGCACCTTAAAAGGATCATACATTAGGATCAAGTGCAGTTTCTCTGAGGAATGCAAGGATACTTCAATATACGCCAATCAATCGTGATACACCATATTGACAAACTGAAGGAGAAAAACCATAAGATCATCTCAATAGATGCAGAGAAAGCTTTCAACAAAATTCAACACCCATTTATGATAAAAACCCTGCAGAAAGTAGGCATCGATGGAGCTTTCCTCAACATAATAAAGGCCATATATGACAAACCCACAGCCAACATCGTCCTCAATGGTAAAAAACTGAAACCATTTCCACTAAGATCAGGAACAAGACAAGGTTGCCCACTCTCACCACTACTGTTCAACATAGTTTTGGAAGTTTTAGCCACAGCAATCAGAGAAGAAAAAGAAATAAAA
>NC_041225.1:48087104-48087525 GCF_002837175.3 Physeter macrocephalus
AAGTAATCTTGAGAAAGAAAAACGGAGCTGGAGGAATCAGGCTCCCTGACTTCAGAGTATACTACAAATCTACAGTAATCAACACAGTATGGTACTGGCACGAACACAGAAATATAGATTAATGGAACAGGATAGAAAGCCCAAAGATAAACCCACCCACATATGGTCACCTTATCTTTGATAAAGGAGGCAAGAATACACAGTGGAGAAAAGACAGCCTCTTCAATAAGTGGTGCTGGGCAAACTGGACAGCTACTTGTAAAAGAATGAAATTAGAACACTCCCTAACACCATACACAAAAATAAACTCAAAATGGATTAAAGGCCTAAATGTAAGGCCAGACACTATCAAACTCTTAGAGGAAAACATAGGCAGAACACTCTATGACATAAATCACAGCAAGATCCTTTTTGACCCACC
>NC_041225.1:48087931-48097454 GCF_002837175.3 Physeter macrocephalus
TAACACATGAAAGAATACTCAACATCATTAATTATTAGAGAAATGCAAATCAAAACTACAATGAGATATCATCTCACACCGGTCAGAATGGCCATCATCAAAAAATCTACAAACAATAAATGCTGGAGAGGGTGTGGAGAAAAGGGAACCCTCCTGCACTGCTGGTGGGATTGTAAATTGATACAGCCACTATGAAGAACAGTATGGAGTTTCCTTAAAAAACTAAAAATAGAACTACCATACGACCCAGAAATCCCACTACCGGGCATATACCCTGAGACAACCATAATTCTAAAAGAGTCACGTACTACAATGTTCATTGCAGCTCTATTTACAATAGCCAGGGAATGGAAGCAACCTAAATGCCCATCGAGAGATGAATGGATAAAGAAGATGTGGCACATATATACAATGGAATATTACTCAGCCATAAAAGGAAACGAAATTGAGTTATTTGTCGTGAGGTGGATGGACCTAGAGTCTGTCATACAGAGTGAAGTAAGTCAGAAAGAGAAAAACAAATACCGAATGCTAACACATATATATGGAATCTTAAAAAAAAAATGGCTCTGAAGAACCTCGGGGCAGGACAGGAATATAGATGCAGATATAGAGAATGGACTTGAGGACATAAGAAGGTGGAAGGGTAAGGTGGGATGAAATGAGAGAGTGGCATGGACTTATATATACTACCAAATGTAAAACAGATAGCTAGTGGGAAGCAGCCGCATAGCACAGGGAGATCAGCTTGGTGCTTTGTGACCACCTAGAGGGGTGGGATAGCAAGGGTGGGAGGGAGACGGAAAAGCAGGAGATATGGGTTATATGTATATGTATGGCTGATTCACTTTGTTATAAAGCAGAAACTAACACACCATTGTAAAGCAATTATACTCCAATAAAGATGTTAAAAAAAAAAAGAAAAGGTTTTGACAACCTGTTATGTCGCATCTTCCATTGCACCCAAATCCTTCCTGTCTGTTACTGTTTCTGTTGTCTCATTCTCTGGTAGCTTCATTTAATTTAGAACTCTGCCAGCTAATCTTTTCTCAGGCTTCCTTGAAGAGCTGCTATGTTCAAAGACCTTTATTTCAAAAGAAAGAAACATCCTTGTGTTTAGATTTCACAGGGAGCTTAAAATGGCTAAAGGGAAAACCTCTGGCAAATGAGGATGTCAGGTCAGGTAGTCATAAAGCCTTCTGGGTACCTTTTTCTCCACCATCCATTTGAATAGAGACACATCCATAAATATGATTGTGAGAAGAGGACTCACTGGTGGTTTATCACCTCTTGGAGATTCAGACAATATCTGTGACTCAGCTAGTTGCTGACCGATAAACGTTGATGCCTAGGGTTCTGGTCATACACGTCAATGTCCCAATTATCATGGCTATTCCTGGGCATGGAGCATTGGGCCTGGAGGCATTGAGCACACAGTTCAATCAATTTTTTTCTATAAAAAAGGAACTTATGTATTAGCTAATTATCAATGTTAACACAACTATATTAACTTACATTTTCTTATTTAAGAAATGATACAATTCAAAGCAGGATTCAAAGAAATATAAACCTCTAGATACAATATGGCAACTTCTGGACTAATTCTCAACTGTTACAAATTACCATCTCTGTAGCACTTATTTTTTAATGGACTTTGCCCTTTGTTCCATCAAAATAAGCACAGGTTTTATCCTATGTAGAACTTTCAGGGGTTGTGCTGCTCCAGTCACTGAACCTAGTTCAGAACTCAGAGGCACATGGGCACCAGTGGTCTTGAAACACGCTGTAATTTACCCAAAAGAAATCATGTATATTTCTTTCAGTATGCTGTAGTAGCTCTGGAGCACTCTAATTTCACTGAAGTCAAGTTCAAGACATGTACAGTGACTTCCTATTAATTTCCCAAAAAGGATTTCTTCTTACTATACCCAAAATCTTTGCATCTTTTATACTTTCATTTGAAAACCACTTGGAAAAAATACCAAGTTACATGTCAATTTCTAACATGGTTTCATTACCATTAGAAAAATATTACCCTAACATCCTATCCTAGCATTTCCTACTGACTCCTGGGAAACTCACTGTTGGTATAAAAAAGGGATTTTGCATGCTGTTTGTTTGCTGATACATATTTTGTCAAGTGAAGTCTTAAGAGAACAACAGGGTGCTTTACAAACATACTATAGAGCAGTGTTTCCAAAAACATATACATCCTGAGGTTTTCATTCCTCTAAACAAGTATTTCTAGGCCATTACACTTTTAGGTGGAACACAGGGCACCTGCCTACAGTAGGAGAGAAGCAAGTTTCACTCTCTGTCTTAACCAGGCATTCACCTTGGCGACAGATCCAATACCCCATACCACACTGCACTGTGATTTAGCTATTCTGTGTAAGTGTGCCTTTTCCCTGCTCCAGTCAGACTGTATGTCACTAGAGTGAAGGGACCATGTCATTTTTGGTAACCTCTGTTAGTTCCTAGCCTAATTAGTGTTTCAGGATGAAAAAGTGGGAGTTTCCAAGTCAAACAAGCCTGAGCCTGAATCCCTGAATGCCTTTGGTAGAAATCTGGATTTCTGTGTACTGGGTTTTCTACAAGTGAGTTTGAAATTCTGTCTTTTGTTCTCTCTGTAGCTACAAAGTAGCTACAGACTTGATACTCCTTCTCTTGCATCCTGGAACCCTCAAAACAAACATTTTGTGGGGTAGGATTTCCTTTCCAAAGGCAGAGCCTCTCTTTAAGGGAAGTGGCAGTCAGCTTTGTTCCCATTTCCTTCTAAGGAGAACCACCACCAGTGTCTATATTTGAATAATATTAAACAGTTTACAAAGTATTTTCCCATTTTTTATGTCCTCAGACTCCCCCAGAATCTCAGTGGGGTGGGCAGGGCTGGTATCATAAGTTCTGTCATATAAATGTAACTAATCTAAAGTCATCGAATTAATAAACTGTGAACTGGATTTGAAAACAAAGGTCTCCTAGTAGCTAAATGTTCCCTTGCCTCAATTCCACATTGTCAGAGCCTTGCCTCAGGCCACTCAGGCCAGAAGCAGGCTCAAGTCTTGGACAGAGGCCCCCAACTCTTAGCTCAGTGCACATCTCATCAAAATGTAATAAAAGGGGAACAGAAACTGCAGGCAAATAGACCTAAGTTTGTAGCCTAGATCTGCCCTTCCTGGCTGTATGACTGCAGGTAAGTTCATTTCTTTGGAACTAGGTTTTCTCATCTCTAAGTTGGGGATATTTACTTCCTTCAGAGGAGTTTTGTGAGGATTAAGTAAATCAGTATAAATGAAAGCATGGGGATTGGTTCTCTATAAATATTTATCAAATTGGGAAAAAGGAAGAAGAGAGGCCCTCCTGCCCAAAGTGTCTTCCTCTTCACACTTGCCACATCATGGTATTTGAAATCATTCCTTTGGAGGTAAAGACTCATATCCTCCAAAAATGGAAATAATGATCAGTCATGCACACCTTAGTGACACCCTTAGCCTTTAAGCAGATTTTTTTAAAGAGAATGTAGGAGAAACAAGCACCCCAGGGTAACAGGAGACCTGGAGAGGATGCCGCGTGACAATTACCCTTTTATAGTAATGTGGGTAATGCAATTCAGCTTTAATGAGCATAATGTTGCCATTAACACACCGACATTAGGAAGTTTCATATCAAGTATTTCATACATGCCTTCTAAACACTTGTCAAGTCACCATGGTCAAAGACCATAGAAACCAGAAATGGCCTTAGAGATCACTCCACCACATCTCATCTAAAAATGACAAGTCTGAGGCCCATAGAGAAGGACACTTTATGATTCTGGGGAGAACTATAAGAAACTACTGAATTCTGATGCTGCCTGGGAACAAGTGTTAACATTGACATCCAACTGCTTAGGGAGACACTGACTCACCATCAGCTCACACAGACCTGGAACTGCCAACCGAAAGCTGACAGCTGAAGGGGTTGGTTAGGGAAGTCATTGCCATGTCACAGGTGGAGCCACAGATGCAGCAAGACCTGAGGGCAACAGTGGTGGGGAGAACCCAGCCACTGCCCTCCTGACATCCACCCTTTCTCCACACAATGCCAGAGCCAAGAGCAAGATTCGACAAAAGCCCATTCTCTGACCTCATGTCCACTGTTGACCTAACAGTGGCTCGATTGAGTTCAGTCAATCTCCTCCCGACCCAGTCAGATGACTTTGCACACACAGCCATGACCCCAAGCATACCCCCTGAGGTGGACCCTATTATTGTCCTGCAAATATTTAGTCTCCCCTCTCCATCTACCATGGGAGAATATACTTCCCTGCTCCACTGATGTTGGCCTAGCCTAGTATTTCCTTTGGCAACTGGAATGTATGTAGAAGTGGCAAGGTGCCAGCTCCAAGCAGAGGCTCTTAGAGCTCTCTTGCACTTGTTTCCTCTGCCATGAGAATATGGAGGCTCAGATAAGAGATGTCCCTTCATCCTGCATCCCAGAATGAGAAGATGCGTGGTGCAGATCTGAACCTACTGACAGTTTGGAACAGACAGTAGCAGCCACCCATGGCACCAACAGGCAGCATGAATGAGAAATACATAAATGTTGTAAAGCAACAAGAGTTTGAGGTTATTTATGCAGCATAACTCAGAGAAAGATTTCTACTACACTCATTTGCTGATTGTGATTCCTGAATGAAGAGATATGCCTATTTCCCTCTCCAATAATAGCTTCTGATAATGTACTCTGCACTAGACCCTATGTCAAGTGCTTTACAATAATTAGTTCATTTGATCCTCACAATGATCTATAATTGGGATATTGTCCCCATTCTATAGATGATAATTTGAGGCTGAGAAAACCTGAGGGCCGAGAGCTGAAGGGACTGGTCACATAACTGATAGGTAAGTGGCCTGTCTGGGACTTGGAACCAAGACCACCCATTCTACCACCAACACTCCAGACTGCTTCTATGGGCACCGATGGAATTCAAACACATAGAAGCCTATATATACAGAACCTCTCCCCTCCTCCCCCACACACATTATTTCCCAACAGAATATAATCTTTTTTTATTTTAAATATGCTCTTAAGAGAAAAAATGACTTGCAGATCTTCAGGATAATCTAAGCAAACCCTCAGGCCCATTTTTAAAAGCAAGTTGAATTTTGAGCCTTCCCAAGGTTGACACAGTCAACTCCATCATGCCCAGAGCCAGGCAGACCCAGCTCTCATAAAGTCTTCCAGTCCATTCCCCATTAAGGCACAGTGGTACCTTGTGATGGCCATAATGCTCCTCCCCTTGATTTACAGCGCCATCTATTCTGGGCCACTCCTGATGGGCTGTTCTCATCCCCTGCTGCCTGACAGCTTTAGAGATTCTTCTCAGGCCGTAATTTCTGAATATTTCCACCCCTCCCCTTCCCTGGCTCTGGAATTTCAGCTATTTTCCATTCAGACAAAGGTTGCTCCATTTATTCTCAGCTTCATGGTTCTTTAACATTTATTTACTGCTCAGCCACCATCCTGATCAGGTATTTAAAGATAAGCCTGTCTACTTCTGAGGAGTGACCCCGCTCCTTTTTCTCATTGCTCTGAGTTTCTCTTTGGCAGACTCAATATCATTTAATATATTTGCAGGCTTCCAACTCATTCCATTATTCTTTTCCGCTATCAAATGAGATAATGTATACGGAAAGGCCTGGGAACTTATAAAGGGGTGTATAAATATTAGTCCTTTGCTATTATTGTTGTTGTTTTTATAACTAACAACTTCCCAAGTTCAATTCACTGTGGTGAAATGTTAACTCTCACTGCTGTGAAGGTTTCCAGATTCATTCTCAGCTTCAAACAAACCAAACACCAGGTTTGAGGCTGTCCAGGTCTGAATTGTCTGGTGTACAATGCTGCCTATAATAAGCAGGCTGCTGCCCAGGCCTTCAAGCTTGCTCAGTTACCTAGAATTCTGTTTTCATGATATCTGTAGTAATAGGAATTAGCTCATTTAAACGAATGGAGCTTATTAAATTTCAAGAGCAGTAGATCAAGAAGTTGTTTACATGGGGGAGATCATGGAGCTAAAAGAGCTGGGTTCAAATTCTGCTCTGCCATTTATAAACGAAATGACCCTGGCCAAGGTAACTTCTCTGAGCTTCCATTTCCTCATCTGCAGTCTTTCCCTAGACTGGTATGAGGCCTAAATTCAATAATCCTATAAAAACCCTTAGCGGAGCACCTGGCATATGACAGCCATCCAATAAAAGCATGTGACTAATAATATTAATAAAGAAATGGAAGAGTAGAAGTCATTGCAAATAGTTTAAATGCTCATAAGCTTTCAGGCTGGAAAGGATATCAATGACCTGAACTCTTTTCTTATAGTAAAAGATCAAGGAGCCCAGAGAGAATTTAACTGTCCTGATCTGCAAGCTCTGAGAACAGGGGCCACTTCTGTCTCCGACCCCTTCCCCATGCCTGGCTCACAGTAGGTGCTCACTGAGTATTTGCTTTGTGGAAGGTGTTGTCGGACTCAAGACAGCAGCACAGCATGGTGGTTGATGGTGGGTGTTGGGGTCCAAGAGCGCTGGGCAAGAGCCCTGCTCTACCACTTGGGTAAGTGACTTAACCTCTCTAAGCCTCTGTGAAACGGGAAAAGTGTCCGTACTTCCCTCATAGGGCTGCTTAGGAGGGTTATATGAGAAATGGAGGCAAAACCTAACTCAAAACAAAACAAAACACAACACAACAAAAAAATAACCAACAAAGCGTTAAGTCTTAAACTCCCAATAACTTATCTAAGATCACCTAGTTAATTAGTAAGAGACTTGAGAACCCAAGTGGAATGCCTTCTAGCCAGGATATTTTCTTCTAAAATTAAAAAGAAATCAGGGTGCTCTAATGTTATCTAATGCTTCATTATTATTCCTAAGCACTTTTTTTTAACGTTTTCATTGGAGTAATATTGCTTTACAATGGTGTGTTAGTTTCTGCATTATAACGAAGTGAATCAGTTATACATATACATATATCCACATATCTGTTCCCGCTTGCGTCTCCCTCCCTCCCACCGTCCCTATCCCACCCTTCTAGCTGGTCACAAAGCACAGAGCTCATCTCCCTGTGCTACGCAACTGCTTCCCACTAGCTATCTATTTTACATTTGGTAGTCTATATACATCCATATATACACTACCACTCTCTCACTTTGCCCCAGCTTACCCTTCCCCCTCCCTGTGTCCTCAAGTCCATTTTCTAGTAGGTCTGTGTCTTTATTCTCATCTTGCCCCTAGGTTCTTCATGACTTTATTTAAAATTTTAGATTCCCTATATATGTGTTAGCATACGATATCTGTTTTTCTCTTTCTGACTTACTTCACTCTGTATGATAGACTCTAGGTCCATCCACCTCCCTACAAATAACTCAATTTCATTCCTTTTTATGGCTGAGTAATACTCCATTGTATATATGTGCCACATCTTCTTTATCCATTCATCTGTCGATGGACACTTAGGTTGCTTCCATGTCCAGGCTATTGTAAATAGAGCTTCAATGAACATTTTGGTACATGACTCTTTTTGAATTATGGTTTTCTCAGGGTATATGCCCAACAGTGGGATTGCTGGGTCATATGGTAGTTCTATTTTTAGTTTTTTTAGGAACCTCCATACTGTTCTCCATAGTGGCTGTATCATTTTACATTCCCACCAACAGTGTATGAGGGTTCCCTATCCCATACTATTCTAATAGTTTCATTTTTTAAAATGTAGACCTTTAATCTGCCAGCAAATTGTTGCTGTATGTGGTGTGTTAGTGAAATAGTTAAAACCCAAAACGTTAATACAATAGGCACACTGAAAAGCGCACAAGTTCTAAGTGAATTTTCACAAACTGAATACATACTTGTGTAATCTGCACCCAGATCAAGAAATAGAATACGGCCAGCACCCCAAAAGCCCATTTGTCCCCTTCCAGTCACTATCCCCTGATGGAGGGTAACTGCTATACTGACTTCTAACACCTTACATTAGTTTTCTAAGGGGATAATTTTATTTTCATTCAGATGGCTGCTTAAGTAAGCCAACACCATTTATTAAATTAGCTGCTATTTTCCCAGTGAGTTAAAAGGAGAAAATATATTTTTTGATGCAGTGGATGGATTGCATAACCCAATGTCTAACAAAGTCACGTCTTCCATTATGGATCCCAGCTGGGCTCCCCTGTAGCCGGAGCTTTGCTGGTTGGTGATCGATTTTCTCCATGTTCCTTGTGTGTGTCTAAATAGTTAGAAAAGCACTGATCCTACTGCCCACTCAGAGAGGACATCCTTCAACTATGCCATGAAGGAGGCCGCCGTAGAGGCTTTGAGGAGGAAAGGATGGGCGGTCACTGTGTCGGACCTATATGCCATGAACTTCAATCCCGTCATCTCCAGAAACAATATCACAGGTGGGAGCAGCTCTCCCCTTTAATTAGGTCTTTGTGGAACTTCTCGCCTGTGGGTTCTCTGGCCCCGCCTTGGCCCCTCTAGCGTCAGCCTCTCTTTTTCCTCTCTGCAGGTAAACCGGAGGACCCCGGGAACTCTCAGTATCCTGCCGAGTCTGTTCTACCTTATAAAGAAGGCCGTCTGAGCCCAGATATTGTGGCCGAACAAAAGAAGCTGCAAGCCACAGACCTTGTGATTTTTCAGGTGTGGTTAAGACATCAAAAGGGGTGTTGGGACACTTGCGTTCTTTTTGTCCTAGACCTGGCACCTAATTAGCTATGTAATCTTAGGAAAGTAACAGCCACTTGACCGCATTCTCTGTAGAATGCAAGAGATTTCTGTGCATTAATTTTTTATCCTGCTACTTTACCAAATTCATTCATTAGCTCTAGTAGTTTTCTCGTAGCATCTTTAGGATTCTCTATGTATAGTATCATGTCATCTGCAAACAGTGACAGCTTTACTTCTGCTTTATCAATTTGAATTCCTTTATTTTTCTTCTCTGATTGCTGTGGCTAAAACTTACACAACTACGTTGAATAATAGTGGTGAGAGTGGGCAACCTTGTCTTTTTCCTGATCTTAGTGGAAATGGTTTCAGTTTTTCACCATTGAGGATGATGTCGGCTGTGGGTTTGTCATATATGGCATTTATTATGTTGAGGTAAGTTCCCTCTATGCCTACTTTCTGGAGGGTTTTTATCATAAATGGGTGTTGAATTTTGTCAAAAGCTTTCTCAGCATCTATTGAGATGATCATATGCTTTTTCTCCTTCAATTTGTTAATATGGTGTATCCCGTTGATTCATTTGCATATATTGAAGAATCCTTGCATTCCTGGGATAAACCCCACTTGATCAAGGTGTATGATCCTTTTAATGTGCTGTTAGATTCTGTTTGCTAGTATTTAGTTGAGGATTTTTGCATCTATGTTCATCAGTGATATTGCTCTGTAGTTTTCTTTTCTAGTGACATCTTTGTCTGGTTTGGGTATCAGGGTGATGGTGGCCTCATAGAATGAGTTTGGGAGTGTTCCTCCCTCTGCTGTATTTTGGAAGAGTT
>NC_041225.1:48097815-48149780 GCF_002837175.3 Physeter macrocephalus
TTGAGTCTTCTCCCTTTTTTTCTTGATGGGTCTGGCTAATGGTTTATCAATTTTGTTTATCTTCTCAAAGAACCAGCTTTTAGTTTTATTGATCTTTGCTATTGTTTCCTTCATTTCTTTTTCATTTATTTCTGATCTGATCTTTATGACTTCTTTCCTTCTGCTAACTTTGGGGGGTTTTGTTCTTCTTTCTCTAATTGCTTCAGGTGCAAAGTTAGGTTGTTTATTTGAGATGTTTCCTGTTTCTTAAGGTAGTATTGTGTTGCTATAAACTTCCCTCTTAGAACTGCTCTTGCTGCATCCCATAGGTTTTGGGTCATAGTGTTTTCATTGTCATTTTTTTCTAGGTAGTTTTTGATTTCCTCTTTGATTCCTTCAGTGATCTCTTGGTTATTAAGTAGTGTGTTGTTTAGCCTCCATGTGTTGGTATTTCTTACAGATTTTTTCCTGTAATTGATATCTAGTGTCATAGAGTTGTGGTCTCAAACGATACTTGATACAATTTCAATTTTCTTAAATTCACCAATGCTTGACTTGTGACCCAAAATATGATCTATTTTGGAGAATGTGTCATGAGCACTTGAGAAGAAAGTGTATTCTGTTGTTTTTGGATGGAATGTCCTATAAATATCAATTAAGTCCATCTTGTTTAATGTATCATTTAAGGCTTGTGTTTTCTTATTTATTTTCATTTTGGATGATATATCCATTGGTGAAAGTGGGGTGTTAAAGTCCCCTAGTATGATTGTGTTACTGTTGATTTCCCCTGTTATGGCTGTTAGTATTTGCCTTATGTACTGAGGTGCTCCTACGCTGGGTGCATAAATATTTACAATTGTTATATCTTCCTCTTGGATTGATCCCTTGATCATTATGTAGTGTCCTTCTTTGTCTCTTGTAATAGCCTTTGTTTTAAATTCTATTTTGTCGGATATGCGAATTGCTACTCCAGCTTTCTTTTGATTTCCATTTGCATGGAATATCTTTTTCCGTCCCCTCACTTTCAGTCTGTATGTGTCCCTAGGTCTGAAGTGGGTCTCTTCTAGACAGCATATATATGGGTCTTGTTTCTGTATCTATTCAGCCAGTCTATGTCTTTTGGTTGGAGCGCTTAATCCATTTACATTTAAAGTTATTATCAATATGTATGTTACTATTACCATTTTCTTAATTGTTTTGGGTTTGTTATTGTAGGTCTTTTCCTTCTCTTATATTTCCTGCCTAGAGAAGTTCCTTTAGCATTTGTTGTAAAGCTGGTTTGGTGGTGCTGAATTCTCTTAGCTTTTGCTTGCCTGTAAAGCTTTTAATTTCTCTGTCAAATCTGAATGAGATCCTTGCTGGATAATTTTGGTTGTAGGTTTTTCCCTTTCATCACTTTAAATATGTCCTGCCACTCCCTTCTGGCTTACAGAGTTTCTGCTGAAAGATCAGCTGTTAACCTTATGGGGATTCCCTTGTATATTATTTGTTGTTTTTCCCTTTCTGCTTTTAATAGTTTTTCTTTGCATTTAATTTTTGATAGTTTGATTAATATGTGTCTTGGGGTGTTTCACCTTGGATTTATCCTGTATGGGACTCTCTGTGCTTCCTGGACTTGACCAACTATTTCCTTACACATATTAGGGAAGTTTTCAACTATAATCTCTTCAAATATTTTCTCAATCCCTTTCTTTTTCTCTCCTTCTTCTGGGAACCCTATAATTCGAATGTTTGTGCATTTTATATTGTCCCTGAGGTCTCTGAGACTGTCCTCAATTCCTTTCATTCTTTTTTCTTTATTCTCCTCTGCAGTAGTTATTTCCACTATTTTATCTTCCAGGTCATTGTATCCATTCTTCTGCCTCATTTTTTATTCTGCTATTGATTCCTGGTAGAGAATTTGTAATTTCATTTATTGTGTTGTTCATGAGTGTTTGCTCTTTAGTTCTTCTACGTCCTTGTTCAACATTTCTTGTATTTTCTCCATTCTATTTCCAAGATTTTGGATCATCTTTACTATCATTATTCTGAATTCTTTTTTAGGTAGACTGCCTGCTTCCTCTTCATTTGTTAGGTCTGGTGGGTCTTTACCTTGGTCCTTCATCTGCTGTGTGTTTCTTTGTCTTGTCATCTTGCTTAACTTACTGTGTTTGGGGTCTCCTTTCCACAGGCTGCAGGTTCAGAGTTCCCATTGTTTTTGGTGTCTGCCCCCAGTGGCTAAGGTTGGTTTACTGGGTTGTGTAGGCTTCCTGGTGGAGGGGACTAGTGCCTGTGTTCTGGTGGATGGGGCTGGATCTCGTCTTTCTGGTGGGCAGGTCCACGTCTAGTTGTGTGATTTGAGGTGTCTGTGGCCTTATTATGATTTTAGGCAGCCTCTCTGCTAATGGGTGGGGTTGTGTTCCTGTCTTGTTAGTTGTTTGGCATAGGGTGTCCAGCACTGTAGCTTGCTGGTCATTGAGTGGAGCTGGGTCTTGGCGTTGAGACGGAGATCTCTGGGAGATTTTCGCCGTTTGATATTACATGGAACTGGGAGGTCTCTGGTGGACCCACTGTCCTGAACTTGACTCTCCCACCTCAGGGGCACAGCCCTGATGCCTGGCTGGAGCACCAAGAGCCTTTCATCCACACGGCCTAGTCCATGTAGCTGCGGGGCTCCCTGCGTCAGCCTAGGGCCTGGCAGCTGCAGCACAGCCAGACTGCACTAAGCATTTTTTTTAATGTAGGATATTCTTTGACTTTCAACTCCCTTTAAATTCTCAAGTATTTTGCTTTTGCATTTAGAGAAAGACAGGGAAATATCTAAGTATGGCAATGTGTTAAACACACACATACACACAAACACACACTCTGCTTACACATACTCCTCTTAAAATGCACTTTTTGGGTTAGTATTTTCCATAGAAAGACATAGTATTTGCTTAACAATCAGTGGAAGCCATAAAACTCTAACATTTCTATCAGTGGTAAAACCTCAATATGTCAAGTCATATGCCCAGGCTCCTTTCTGAAGACTTAATATCAAGGTGTCATCATTATCCATAATACTTTATTGAATCAGGTCTTAAAACTTAATGTGGCTTTTATGCCTGGAGATAAGGCAGGATTTGGGGTTGGCAAGTTACAGTGGCACACACAAGGACTGCTGGTTGAGCCTAATTCTCTAGGATGATTTAAAACCCTAATTAGCCCTGAAATTTATTATTCAGGATAGCCTCCTCCTCGCCATTTTGCACTGTGAATGAGTGACAACCTGCCTTAGGAAGGCAGACAACACTGGAGTGAATCAGGGTTCCATTAGGAGATCTTTTTTTTCATTCTAAAAGACACAATGTGAACAAGGGTTAAAAGACAAAGCTTTGCTCTAAAAGAGAATGGGCTGTGAGTTGAAAGTTATATGACTGGAAGTCTTGGCAGAGAGACAAAAACTGAGAATGGAAGCTGCAGCTCCAAGAATCACTATGCTGTGGCTGTCAGCCTGGCTAAACCATGGTCTAGCTCCTGTACTATTCCTTCAGAAACCTACTGGGTGACTGGTTAAATAATGTGGAAAAGAAATCATGGTCTTTGTAAATGAGTATTGCATGATTGGTCATGGTTTCTTATTTTACTCCTTCTAGATAATATTTGCATTTTAATAGTACCTCCAGAGGCTTAATTCAGGAGGTCCCTCACCATGTTAATTGTAAGCCTCAATCCGGTTAATTACTGGTTTATCAGCAGGTTTTTGGCTATTGGCTCTCCTAGGACTTTCTTTATGGCCAATGGGCATTTGAAAGGAAGACACAGGAGTGAGCCAGTGGCTTTCCAGTACTGCCAATGGGAGGAGTAAAAAGCAGGGGCTGGCTACAGGTTATGGGTCTATGGCTTTCCCTGGCCTTCTATGCATTTCACAGGCATTGTGTTTGGTGCCACAAGATTCTGGCATATGTCTCTCCATTATAAGGGGCATAAACTAAATGTTCCATGGGGGTCCACAAACTGTTCCCTGCAATGGTATTATGGGAGTGGCAGAGGGGATGCAAGAAGACAGAGACACTGCCATAGAAACAGCCAGGCAAGGCATGCAGTCACAGCTCTGAGGTAGTAAATCTCTCTTGAAGGAGGCAGGGTGGGGGCTATGTGTCTTGGAAGAGTTGACATTTAAGCAGAGACTTGAGATATGAAGAGCATTGCCACAGTTGAAGAGGAATGGAAAGGGCACCCAAAAGATGAAATAGCTTGACAAAAGCACAGAGCTGTGATCGTGAATCGGGTGTCAACATGAATCGAAATGTGTTGCCCCCATACTCTTACGCTGAATGCTTAAACCCCATGTAAAAAGATGTGAAAAAAGAGGGAAGAAAAGTGAATGGAAAGAATACAGAAGACCTAGTTTCTATGTTGTTGATTCCCAACAATAGATCCACAGAGAATCTCTCTCCCACACCTTCCCCTGGCTCCAGGCACACCCAGAGTTGTCCATCTCCTGCTGCCACCAGGGCAGAACCGGTCCATTTTACTCAGTGAGCCCATTTTGATTCCTTCTTCCAGGTTTTAGGTTTAAAAGCACAGGGAAAGACCACATTTCTAACCAAAGATGGAAGAGAAAAGGGTTTCTTTGAAACTGATCAAATGCAATTAAGGCAGAATATCCAATTCACATACCTCTGATTAACCTTTACCTAGACAGAAATGATTGGTGATTAAGAATTAGATGAGGTGAATAATTATATCAGGAATCTGCCTTCGAAGAAATCTCTTTCAGCACTAGAGAAAAAGTTGATAAAAAACACTCATGGCTGTAACAGTGCCTTTTAAAGAAAATAATTAACTTGTAATAAGAATTTTGGCCTCGACTTAAGCCCTGTAAAATAACCCTTTTTCATTAACTTCAAGTTCAATTAGCATCAATAATGACTGTTCATTTAGAAGTAACCACAGCATCAAGCTCCCTGATGACTGAGCCTGTGACTGCTCAGATTCCAGTTATAAGGCCCTCAGCCTTTGCTGCCAAAGGAGCTGCACAGCCCCAAAGTGGGAAGCTTTGAGTGGACACATTGCAGGACAAGGGAGAATTTGGTCCTCTGAAATATGGAAGTTTTATATGATGCTGAAGTTTGTAGGGACAAAAAAAGAAGGAAGAAGAGGAAGATGAGGAAGAAGAGAAAGGGGGAAGGAGCAACCACTGCCATCTCCAGTGGTCTACTAAACTTAATATTTGATGTCAAAGAGCCTACGTAACAGCATGACGGTGAAATTTCTCCTGTCTTCAGCTGAGTTGAATTGGTAATCCAGATGTTCTCTGGGATTGTCCTAAGTGAAAGGAAAGCACCCCTACAAGATATGACCCAGAGGGAATCAAGAGCCTAATATGAAACCTTCTGCCCTTTCTATAACTCCAAAAATTAAAAATGATGATGTGACTAACCAGCAGGCATTTTCCCCCTTCCTTCTTGCTAACAGAGCCTCAACTCTGATCAGGTTTGGGATATCTATGTACTTCAAGAGCACTGCTCTAGACCTGGGAGATGACTACTGAACAATTTAAGCCAATGGTTATTAAAGTGTGGCCCCTACACTAACAGAGTACTTGTTAGTAATGCAAATTCTCAGGCCCTACCCTAGACCTACTGACTCAGAATCTCTGGGGATGCAGCCCAGCAATGTCTGTTTTAACAAGCCCTCCCAGTGATTCTGATGCAAGGTCAAGTTTGAGACTATGTGAATTGTGTTATTTCCTCTTGATTTAGGCATAGTCATGTGAGGTAGCCCTAACAAATGGGACACAAGGGGAAAACCACTAGCAGCCTATGTAAAAGTTTTCCTTTCTCTTATGAAAGAACAAAGGACAAACTCTTGCCCCTTTTTCAGCTTCATGTGAAGGTGCCTTGAGCTTCTGCAGCCACCCACCCTAAGGAAGGCAGAGTGGAAAGACAGAAAGGACCTGGGTGCTCCTGTGCTCCTGCCTTTCCATGTGCTCCTGAATTAACCAACCCTAGAGACACACCAACTCTTGACTTCTCATTATACAAGATCGTTCAGCTACTTTTAGTTGGGTCTGTGTTACTTGCAGACAAAAGCATTTTAACTGATTTCAATGAGAATAAGCATAATCATGGTACAAATAACATCTAGAGATGCACTTACCATGTGCCAAGTGCTGTGGTGACTGCCTCATGTGCAGCATCTCAGTTCATCTTCACAGCTGGCCTCACCTCCTCATTGACCTAAAACCCTCACTATTAGCAACACTTTGCTAGAAGGCTGCAGTCAACATGCACTGACTGACCTGGGAGTGCTTTGAAGGGCCTGGCCCACTCCAATTTCCCTGTCTTGCCCAGATAATGGGTCTTTCCCAGATACATCTACCCTAAGGGTAGGCCAACTCATCCATTCATTCATGTATTAGATTTCAGAGGAGGAGAAAAAGGTAAGGGGAGGAGAGCATCTGCATGGAGTGCCACCCAAGGGATGTCACTGAAAATGGGCTGCCTAATAGAGAGCCCTGGACACCTGATGGCTGTGGACTAAAGAGTGACTGTGTAGTGGACCAGGGCAGGTGGACAGGGCCACACATCAAGCCATCCTTGCCCTTTATCCCCAGGAACTTGTTAGCTTCTAAGGACTGCGGCCTGATCCTCTCTCTTCCACACTCCTTTATCCTTGGCCCACAGTTCTTAAATATCCAATATTTAAACACATTTTTTTTTATTTTAAGGAAATTTCAATTTATTTACTTCAAGGTAATTTTTCTAGCACCCACTATGGTACCTTGTATGTAGTTGGTACTTCTATCAATGTCTGTCCTCAGTCAACATGAAAATCAGAAGCTGTAATGTAGCCAAACTGTAGTATCCACATGCCCTTGACCAGGCTCCACAGAAGGTCAACGAAAAGTATACACAGGATGCCCTGAAAAATGAAGGACCTGGTGCTGTATTTCCTTGCCACTCTGCCTCATCCTTCAACCCGTCCACCTCGAGAGAGAATTGTAAGGAGAGAAGAGGGCATCCCACTATGATAGGTAAAGGAAAAACAAAAGAGAAAGCAGGAAGGAGAGAGGAATGGGAAATGAGTGACCTAGCTGAGGAATATATGGATCTGAGAAATACTGGATTCTCATCCTACCCCACAGGCCTCTGTAAAATTACAATCAAGTGTCTTTTTTTAAAAATAATTTTTGCTTATAATAGGGATAGAAAGGAAGCACAAGCTTGAAACAAGAAAGAAACATTCAGGCTTAGAAACCTAACCCCAGTTAGGGGATCCCAATCTCAGTTCAATCACTTACTAATTGCATGATCTGGGCAAGTTACATAACCCCTCAGAGCCTCATTTGTGAAACAGAGATTAAAATATCCATCTTTTGTAGCTGTGAAGATAAAATGAGTGAATGACTATAAAATGCCTGGCATATAATAGATGTTCAATAAATGTTAGCACCATGTGTCTTATTTCTCCAACTTCCTCCTCCTCATTATCACCTTATGTAAAGTCAAGTTGATACTCTCTGTACCAGGTAATGCTTGAGAACATCTAAGCAAATTGCTGGGAAATTTTTCTCTTTGAAGGGGAGGAAGAAGAAGATAAACTAAAGAAAATTCAACTTTGAGTGCTGTATATGCTATTTGTGCAAACTCAGTTCAAACCACAAATGAAAACTGAGTGCCAGGAGAGGAGTCCCAATTTCAAGTCCACCCACCAGGTCTGAAAACCCTACTTCATCTGATTACATTATCTGCCAAGCAGCTCTGTCTCTTGCTGAGAATCACTGCTTTACTTAATAAAAGCTGCAAAACAAACAGTGGGGCTGTCCAGGGAACTGAGAATTTAGCTCTTTAATAGTTCCTCCCATAAATATAAATGGTTGCTTTCCTCTAGAGACAGTTTGTATCCCTCTGATCTCTGAAGGACTGGAGAAGGTGCCAAGAGGATCATCATATTTTCTGGTGAACATTCCCAATCACCTTAATCTCTTCACTGACAATCTTCTGATCTGACAGAAATAGAGGTTATTGTGTCCCTCAGTTTATAAAGTATTAGGGGAAGGGTGAGTGGATCAGAGAGAAGAACAGAACACAGAAATCATCAGGGAGACAGAGGGGAGGGGGAAAGGGAGAATTACTTTTAATACAGTTGCATAATCCATAATTCAGCAAGCTTTTCATTTCTCTTATCTTCTAAAAAACATGAAATTAAGCCTAAGCAAAGTGCATAATTTATGAGTCTCTGTGCTGATGATTCCCAAATCCCCATGCCTAACCCTGAATTCTTATATGAGTTCTAGTCCCGCATTTCCAATTGCCTACAGAATGTTGCTGCACGGAATTGGTTATCATCTCAACTCCCCACGGGCCAACGGAACTCAACTCTTCCTCCCAAATTTCTTTTCTTCCTCAATTCTTCTTTCCTATCAAATGAATCATTGTTATTCTAATCTTACTGGTAAAAAGTTCTAGAAAAACTTGGATTCCTCCCTCTTTTGCCTCTGACACCAAAGTCTGTTAAGTTTTTCTGGAGTCATCCTTTTCTCTACCATCCCACTTTCCAAATCTTCCCCCACCCTCTATCCCAGATTACAGACTCCAGTCTCTACATACTAATCCAGACTGCACACCATTACCAATTTCATTTTCCTAAAATGCTATTCACATCAGACCTATTGATGGCTGCCTATTTCTTGCCATGAGGAGGTTAAACATTCTTACTTGCTCTCCAAGGCCTTCCTGTCATGTCCTGATCCCATCTTCTCCATCCAACTGTACTTTCCAACACAACATTTCTTCTCCAAACAGAGAAGTCCCAGTAGAGCATGAGGTTCATATTAGGTAATCCAGGAGGAATGGCTGAGTTAATCAAACTGAATTGAGCAACCTTCGCTCCATGCTCCAAGTTCCATGCTCCCCACTTGGAGTGGTCTCCTTCTTTCATCCTGACTATCCAAACCCTACTCATCTCCAGGAACCATCAAGCCTCAGCTCCATCAGGAAGTCTCTACTCACTAACCCCCTAATCACTGTTCTTTGCTCTAAGACGCTTAGCCTTTACATCTACACCCTCTTGTATCATTTCTAATTAAATAGCTGGTGTAATGCTTAATAGGGCTTTCAATTTTACAGAATGCTATTCTACATATATAATCTTATTTGAGCCTGTCAACAACCCTGTGAGATTGGAATCATCCCCTGCACTTCACTAGGACTCAAAAGAGCTTAAATGAAGATCATGAAGCTAATTGATGCTGGTGTCAAGTCTTGAATCTCTTTTGACTTTTTGACTTTTTGACTTTTGACTCCAAATCCCGTATTTTTGGTCTTCCTTATTGAACTATAAGTTCTTTAAAGTCAGGCACCACATTTTACGATTATTGCCTTTTACCCTATAGGACTTTACAAAGTTCTAAACACACAAGAGGTCTCTATGATTATCTGCTGAATGGAGAATGACGTTAAGGAAATAGTCAATAAGCCATTAAGAAGTATATATGCATGCATATATTCTTCATGCATTGGAAGAATATTGATAAAATGACCATGCTACCCAAGACAAAATATAGATTCAAGGAAATCCTTATCAAAATACCAATGGCATTTTTCACAGAACTAGAACAAATAATTTTAAAATATGTATGGAAACACAAAAGAACTCCAATCACCAAAATGATCTTGAGAAAGATCAGAGCTGGAGGCATCATGCTCTCTGACTTTAGATTATGCTACAAAGCTACAGTAATCAAAACACTATGGTACTGGCACAAAAACAGACACATAGATCAACAGAACAGAATAAAGAGCCCAGAAATAAACCCATGCACTTACGGTCAACTAATCTATGACAAAGGAGGCAAAAATATACAATAAAGAAAAGACAGTCTCTTTAATGAGTAGAGCTGTGAAAACTGGAGAGCCACATGTAAAACAATGAGATTAGAACATTTTCTTACACCATTTACAAAAATAAACTCAAAATGAATTAAAGACCTAAATGTAAACCAGAAACCACAAAGCTCCTAGAAGAAAACATAGGCAGAACACTCTGACATAAATCATAGCAATATTTTTTGGATCTGTCTCATAAGGCAAAGAAAACAAAAGCAAAAATAAACCAATAGAGCTAATTAAACTTAAAAGCTTTTGTACAGCAAAGGAAACCACTGACAAAATGAAAAGACAACCTACTGAATGGGAGAAAATATTTGAAAATGATATGAATAATAAGGGGTTAATACCCAAAATATATAAGCAGCTCATACAACTCAATATCAAAAAAAAAAACTCAATTAAAAAATGGGCAGAAGACCTGAACATACATTTTTCCAAAGAAGACATACAGATGGTCAACAGAGACATGAAAAGATGCTCAACATCGCTAGTCATCAGGGAAATGCAAATCAAAACCACAATGAGGTATCACTTCACACCTGTCAGAATGGCTATCATCAAAAAGACCAAAAATAACAAATGCTGGTGTGGATGTGGAGAAAAGGTATATTAGTTAGAGGTAAACAATTCTTATCATAATCTGCTAGTTACCAAACGTAAGAATCAGAGAAGGTTATCATTTCCTATCACTGCTCTGTGAAATTCTAATTAACCCTGCAACTGTTTATAGAAATAGGATCTTCCCAGTAATGCTTCAAAACCAGCCCTGGAAATAGGTTTGAATCACAGAATTTTAATAGGAAATGGATAGTAGAAATTAGAACTCACTTATTTCACATGACAGAAACTACAACTGAGAAAGTTTAGGTGATTTGCCTAGGTTCAAACAGGACAAGTCAGCATATCCTAAAATGAAAACCTAATCCCATGACTCCTGGTCCAAAACTCTCTTCCCTCCTTCCACTGCCTTAACTTACATAGGTTTTCAAACTTCATAGTTAATTATAGAAATAAGGACATTTTCTGCTATGAAAGTAAAAGATCTTATAGTGAATATCTTAAGAGTTTAGAAATAATCTTCATGACTTAATTAAAATTATTTGACATTAAAAAAGAAACAAAGAAAAGATTTGCTGGATCCATATGGAACTCTTAGGAAATGCACAATGGGATGGCACTGATTTTCTGATGACTTTAGCTCTTTGAGCAAATAGGCTGCTTTAGTCTACAACATTTAAAGCTTTCTTTTGGGTTCTTTGCTTAATTGTATTTTATAAAGGATAAACTCTAATTCTGAATATAGCTAAATTTCAGCAAAGATGATATAAAAAAGAAGGAACAAAAAAATAGTTAGGGGAACCCTTTTATTAATAAAACAACAATAACACTAAAATAGAAGATAATAAATAATATTTTCAGTCCTTTAACCATGTGGCAGGTGCTGTACTAAACTCTTCTTTTAATTATCTCATTTACTCCTCAGAAGGACCCTATAAAGCAAGTGCTATAATGATCTCTATTATTACATAATCTCTATGTTACAGATGAGACTTCCAGGAGCAGAAAAATGTTATTGTCTCACTACTCTATGAACTTCCAAGTTCTGGAGTTGAGTACCAGAACCAGAACTAACTTCAGATTCTATTTTCTTAACACAATGCAATGATGTGTCATTTCAGAAGTAAATGGGTTAACTAATGTTCATAGTTCTTTAAAACAAAAACAAAAACAAAAAACACTTTTCAGAGCCTCTGCTCTAAAAGGGACGCTGCTGTTTCTGATGATAATTGAGTATGAGGTAGAGTAAAGAATGACACCCTCCACAGGCTGAAGGATTATATATTTCTATCAGGATTTACACAGCTGGAGCAAGATAATTCTCCCTCCTTCTGTTTTAACAGTAAAATGTCTTTAGTAAAATGGGGATAAGTGATTCAAGTAAAAATGCATATATATAATATTTTGTATTTAATCAAAGGACAGGACATGTGGATTGTGGGTCTTTCTCTGGAATGCTACCAAACCACACCACGCAGATATAAAAAAACCCAAACACAATTTTGTGTCACAAAATACTTTCTTGATATTATCAAGTGTTCTCATTACTTATCAGGAATCACTTACCACTTCATTCTATTCTGATTTTTCAGAATGCTTTTTCAAAACATTTTATGTTTTCTGAAATGTAAACATCACTGCTTATGCTGGTCCCTTAAAAGTGTTTATGATTCTCATTGGTCAGAATCTTCATGTAAATTAGACTTAAGTCTAAACTATGTTTCTAAATATTTAAGGACATAAATAATCTCTAGCCATCCTGGCTGTCATTTTAAGCTATTTGACATTTATTGTTCTGAAGAGAAGAAAGGTCAGATGTATCAAATCTGCATTTGTACTTCTTGACATTTTTCTCCAACCAGAGTCTTCCAAACTATGGTATTAAGACTAATAGTATGAAAGGAAGGAAGGAAGGAAGGAAGGAAGGAAGGAAGGAAGGAAGGAAGGAAGGAAGGAAGGAAGGAAGGGAGGGAGGAAGGGAGGGAGGAAGGGAGGAAGGGAGGGAGGAAGAAGGAAGGAAGGAAGGGAGGGAGGGAGAGAGGGAGGGGAGGGGTGAGGGGAGGGCACTAGAAGGGAAGGAAGGAAAGAGGGAAGGGAGAAACCTTTCCCTGTAGCACATTTCTGACCTTAGCTGCCCATTGTGACACATGCGTATTCAGTGCTTTCCTCCTCAGCTGCATTTTTAAAGTAGATGTGTGGGTACAGAGGGGCTGGAGCATGAAGGGAAAGGCAGGATCTGTGGAATGGAAGGGGATGCATGGCTTCGTGATCTATATTTAGCATGACCTTTGCTCATACTTCATGGAATAGATTGAAACCATCTGTCCCCACTCCTGGGCTCTCCATCCTTCATCTCCGCATGGCCCTCTGCACATCTGTCCTCTCTCCAGTCGCCCCTGCCTGTGGTTCTGACCATTCCTACCTCTAAGCTGCAGCATCACAAGAATTCCCAGTTAAGAGCCTCAACGTGCTCCACAATGATCAGATCACAGCAGAGAAATTGTCCTCATTTGAAGGACACCCCTTAAGAGGAGAAGGGGTTAGGAGGAAAGAAGCATAGTGAGCACTCTGAAACCCAGAGTTTATGAGGAAAACTGACAAGGGAGGCTAGAATGTTTGTTTCCTTCACAGCACTCATCATCTTTTCTTATTATGTATGTATTTGTTAATTTGCACACTCAATATGCTTCCCTCCACAGTCTATAAACCCCATGAGGGCAAAAAAGCCTTGGTCTGTTTTATTAATTGCTATCTGTGCATCACCTACCACAGTGTCTGATATTCTGAAGCTGCTCAATAATTATTTGTTGAATTAACAATTTTAAAAAAAGAAAAGAGGGCTTCCCTGGTGGCGCAGTGGTTGAGAGTCCGCCTGCCGATGCAGGGGACACAGGTTCGTGCCCCGGTCCGGGAAGATCCCACATGCCGCGGAGCGGCTGGGCCCGTGAGCCATGGCCACTGAGCCTGCGTGTCCGGAGCCTGTGCTCCGCGGCGGGAGAGGCCACAGCAGTGAGAGGCCCACGTACCGCACAAAAAAAAGAAAAGGAAAAGAAAAAGGTGAGAAAAAGGAAGAGAAAGAAAAGAAGGAGGAGACAAAGGAAATTATCCAGCATATGTAGGATAACTGACTTCAAACATTTAAAGGGCCCTCATATTGGAGAAAGGACACTACTTGGGGAACGAATAACAGTCACAAGTAGGAGCAATAAGACATAGCGATTATAGGGGTAGCATTAAAGTGGTTGGGATTCAAATACCAGGCCCTTCTCTCCTTAGCTATGTGATCTTGGTCAGTGACTTAACCTCTCTGAGACTTAGTTATCTGGGAATAACTAATAAAATGGGAATAATAATAAAATCAACCTTACTGTGTTATAGTGAGGACTAAATACAGTAATCTGTAAAACTGTTCAATGGTAGCTGTTACCATTAGTATTAAGTTACGGAGGAGTAGAATTCAGCCAGTATTAAATATTTTTCCAACAGATCTGTCCAGCAAGCACAGGGCAGCCTCATAAAATAGTGATTCCCCATCTCCCAGGCATATTTTAAAAGATGAAATGGCAAGAACACTGTTAAAGAAGAGACTGCAGAAGCAGACAGAGCCTGGATGGAATGGCATCTGAGGCCTGTATAAGAGTCTGCAATGCCTAGATTGGGTGGTCTTGCTACACAATTATCCCCTTTCTTTCTGGTACCTGAAGCTTCCTTTCTCTTTAGCTTTTCCCCTTCTGATTTTCAACATTAAGAAGTTTCATCTATCCTTAACACACTCTTTCTTCATTCTGCTGAACCCTCTAACATCACTGACATCTCAGTCTCTTTCTCTTCTCTTCTTCCTTTCACAGATAGATTCCTTGAACTACTACGTAAGCACATTTTGCTCCAATTTCTCAGCACTGCCTCTAAACTTCCTTGTGCCTATGACTGCTCTCCAGAAGGCTCTTGGTCAAACACAATGACCTTTCTACTCCATCTATGGAACATCTGTCTCCCTCAATTTCCATGACACCACACAATCCAGCGGCCTCTCTTCCTTCTTGTAAGAAAGTTCTTTCTGATAACATCATTGACTCCATTCCACTGCCTAATTCTGAACTTTCTTAAATCTTAGGTGTGACCTTCATTCCATGTAACTAGCTCCCACATCCATATCTTCTGTCTGGACCTCTCACTTGTTCCTGCTTCCACTCCATATCTCCATGTGCATACCAGATAACCTGATCCTCAGATGGCTGCCCACTACAACTGTTATCATGCTAGCCACTCTCCCCCAGACCAGATCCTCATTCTGTCTGCTTTATCAGTAACACTACCAGTCTACAGCATCCCCGGCCCAAAACCTTAGACCTCTGACTTCTTCCTTTTTGTTCCCCTCACATCTCGGTGTCTCTGAGTTCCTCATTCCTGAGACAGTGGGACAGCCTCTCAGGGCTCAGATCCAACTACCAGCCCTCCCTGTGGTCCAGGCCTGAAACCCATGACCAAACTACATTTCCTAAAGAATCTTCAGTCAATGTGCAATCAACATGCATCACCCCTTCTCAAGAACTAAACACTTTCTGATTTCTTCAGCATCAAATGTAAATTCTTGACTCAATAAGGCAGTCCCACATCTAATTCAGAGTATCTGACTCAGTACCCATCCCCTCAACCCCCAATACTCCTTAGACCTTTCTGTTCTGGCTAGTCCTACTTTCTTACATACATACATACACACACACACACACACACAAACACACACACACCACAGAGTCAGTCTGTCTCTCTTTCTCTCTCTAACCAGTTGTTCTTCCTCTGGGCATTATTTTTTGTTATTGCCCCAACTTGAAAGGTCCTTTGCCCTTCTCTTTTTCAAGTCTAATTATGTACGCACTCCAAGACCTCTCAAATCACCCCCTTCTGGACGTTTTTTCTAACTCACTTCTGTCGTAATCCCCAAAGAAAACCATCATTCTCAGTAGATATCCTTTGACTTGACTCCCTGCCAAAAGGTAATAAGATTATTCTTTTTAAAATTTCAGAGGTATAATTTCCTGTCTCAGAGGAACTTCACCCCTCCTATCATGCACTGAACAAGTGGAGCTCATCAGACTGTAAAGGAATGGTTTTTGGGATCTGGAGGTACAGATTGAACCTGTCCCTAATCACCCCAGCAGGAACTGACCTCTCCAAGCCTCCACTGAACCACTATAACCATTTGCATCATTTGTCCACCATTCAAGTGCTACCTTTCACTGGAGTTATTTATTAGCATGCCTTGTCTGCCTTTTCTCCCCAGTTAGTTGTGAACTCCTCCTGGGAGAAAGAGATTGTATTTCATTCAACTTGGTAAGTGCTCAGTAAAAAAACAAACCAATAAATAGCATTTCCTCAGGCAAAAGTCCAAACTTATAGGTATCCATAAAAAGAATTCCTTTGTCTGATTTCTCTTTGGTGAGCCCTCTCATCTATATCTATATGTGTCTCTGGAAACAAACCAATATGACTCTGATCTCCAAATTCATCATACGGACGCCCAGCCATGATGGAGTACTCAACAAGCAATGGATTAGCCCTTTTGTCATAAAAAGCTGTAAAATTATAAAAAGCTGACAAAATATATGAAAAAACTGTTTTTATTGGATAATCAGTAGCACAGGATTATAATCCTTGAGAGAGGGAAAATAAAATGTGGCAGGCCTTAGCACTGCCCTGATTTTCTGCCTGGAGGCATTTACCACACCCTGATACAGGAAGGAGAGATCCAAATAGAGCATGGTGGTCTCACAGGTCTGAGGTAATAGACAGCAGAGTTTGGGAAGGCAGATGCAGCTTGAATTATCAGGGAGCAAACCAGAGAAGAAACATCTAGATGGAGAGAGATAAAACACTCCATAAAACTGCACAGGGGTCCCCTTGAGTCTTTGGCTGAGTATTAAGTTGCATTCATAGGATGAGATTACACAAGGCTGGGTAAAGAATAGTTACCAGGAAAAGAACATCTTTGAGGGAAGTGCAAGCTGAAAAACTTCTGCAGCTCACACAGAACTGGGAAATGTTTAAGTGCTTAATAACCAGAGTAGAAAACCTCATTGAACACTTAAGGCTTTCAGTGTAGACCGTAGAAAGGCCAAATCTTAAGACAACACCTAAATTAACCATAGAATAAAGGCTCCTCTAAACTCCTTTAGTAAAACTTGACAATAATCCTCGAAAGTATCAAATTCATGGGCAAGTAAATTAACTGCCTGGCAAACAAAAGTTAACAGTCTTTGAAGACAACAAAATCCACATACTCGACAATGTAATATTTGTAATATGCAACATCCAATAAAAAATTACTAGGTATACAAAGAAGCAGTAAAATGTGACATTTAACCAAGAGAAAAACTGATCAATAGAAACAGACACAGAAATGACAGAAATAATTTAATTAGCAGAAAGGAACTTAAAAAATTATAACAGTCAATGTTTACTGAGTGCTTATTATGTGCAAGGCACTATTGTTTTAAGAGCTTTAGGTATTATCTCATTTATTCTCACAATAGCCCTCCAAGAGAGATAATCTCTTCGTACCATTCTGAGGAAACTAAAGCCCAGAAAGGTTAATAAGTAACTTGCCTATGATCAGCCCAGCTTCTACGCATTAAGGCTAAGATCTGAACCCAGGAAGTCTGATTCTAATGGCTGTGCTCTTTCCCATGATACCAGACTGCCTCAGAAAGAACTTTAAAGCAGCTATTATAAATATGTTCAGGACTTTAAAAAAAACATAAGCATAATGAGGAGAGAAACATAAATGGAGGTATATATTCTAGAGCTAAAAATATATATAATATCAAAACTGAAAATATATTAGATGGGCTGGTTTATCAGCAGATTAGATGCTGTAGAAGAAAAGGGAATGAACTTTGGGCTTCCCTGGTAGTGCAGTGGTTAAGAATCCACCTGCCAATGCAGGGGACACAGATTTGAGCCCTGGTCCGGGAATATCCCACATGCCATGGAGCAATTAAGCCTATGCACCACAACTACTGAGCCTGTGCTCTAGAGCCTGTGAGCCACAGCAACTGAGCCCACGTGCCACAACTACTGAAGCCCGTGTGCCTAGAGCCTGTGCTCCGCAACAAGAGAAGCCACCGCAATGAGAAGTCCTCGCACTGCAATGAAGAGTAGCATCCACTCACTGCAACTAGAGAAAGCCTGTGCGCAGCAATGAAGACCCAATGCAGCAAAAATAAACAAATTAAAAAAAAATAAATTTATTTTTTTTTTAAAGGGAATGGGGGCTTCCCTGGTGGCGCAGTGGTTGAGAGTCCGCCTGCCGATGCAGGGGACACGGGTTTGTGCCCCGGTCCGGAAAGATCCCACATGCCATGGAGCAGCTAGGCCCATGAGCCATGGCCGCTGAGCCTGCGCGTCAGGAGACTGTGCTCCACAACAGGAGAGGCCACAACAGTGAGAGGCCTGCGTACCGCAAAAAAACAAACAAACAAAAAAAAAAGGGAATGAACTTTAAAACAAGCAAAAAAATCTATCCAGACACAAGTGGAGAGAGAAAGAGGGCTGAAAAAAAATTAATAGACCCTTAATGAAATGTGGGAATACATTAATTGTATAACATAATTGTAATTAGATTCTTAGGAATAGGGAGCAGAAAAAGTGTTTGAAAAATTTCCAAATATGATGAAAAATATAAACCTACAGAACCAAGAGTTGCTCAGCAAATCCCAAGCAATAAAAACATAATGAAAACCACAATACACATAATAATCAAATTGCTGAAATCCCATGATAAACACAAAATCCTAAAGCAACCATGGGATGGTAGGGAGGGAGACAGAAGGGGAAATACAGATAAAAATTCCTCTGATTTCTGATCAGAAACAATGCAAACCATTAACAATAGGACAACACTAAAGTGCTATCAACCTAAAAGTATATCCAGTGAAAATCTTCAGAAATAAAAGCAAAATAAAGACACTTTCAGCAAACAGAATCTGAGCAAATTTAAATACAGAAGAATGGTACAACACTAAATATTAATGGATGAAAGAAAAATATTGTAGATGGAAAGTGATTCAAAAAGGAACAAGGGGGCTTCCCTGGTGGCGCAGTGGTTGCGCGTCCGCCTGCCGATGCAGGGGAACCGGGTTCGCGCCCCGGTCTGGGAGGATCCCACATGCCGTGGAGCGGCTGGGCCCGTGAGCCATGGCCACTGAGCCTGCACGTCCGGAGCCTGTGCTCCGCAACGGGAGAGGCCACAACAGAGGAAAGCCCGCATACCACAAAACCATGGCCGCTGAGCCTGCGCGTCCGGAGCCTGTGCTCCGCAACGGGAGAGGCCACGAAAGTAAGAGGCCCACATACCAAAAAAAAAAAAAAAAAAAAAAAAAAAAAAAAAAAAAATGGAGTAAGCCCACTAAATCCTATTATCCTGCAGCTGACAACCAAAAACTCTGGACAAAATACAAAAACAACTATCAAGGGACTCTGAAAAGTAAATAAAACCAGGAATATTGAGGAAGAAAGTCAAAACTTGGAAAAGCAACTCATAAGGATACCTGGAGAAATCCTTTCTTTTTGGCCAAAAGGCCAGGAAAAGGGCCCTGTAATCCAGAGAGTATGGAGGGAGATCTCCACTTCTTTGCTTGTTCTTCTCTTTTTTTCTCATTTCATGATAAGCCCTCAAGAGAGTTAGCTTAGCTGCTGGTGTCAGCAGCCAAAATTCTAATAGAAACCCTGTAAAAAACACATCTTTCAGGCCAGAAGACTGGGTAAAAGGGACCCCTTCAGGCCAAAGAATATGGAGAGAATCCTTGTTTTGTTTCTCTTTATCTCTCTGTTTTGCCTGAAGGCAACCCTAGTTGCAGGAGTTGTGCCACAGTAGTACAAGTGGGTAAAGCTGTGAGTTTAAGGAAAATCTAGAAAAGGAGAGAGATGGAGAAGGAAATATGTTAATTGTGTAAAGAAAATGACCCAAGGTTCCAGCTCACCTGTGAGTGGCACTTGTGTGGACAGACTCAAAGCAACAAAGGCTTTAAGAACAAAACTAAGGTTTAAACCACACTCAAGTGTCAGACCAAACAACATAATGTTCCAATTTTCCAGGATGCAACCTAAAACTACTCAATACGTAAAGAAGAACAAAAAAAGTGACCAATTCTTAAGGAGAAAGATAATCAACAGATGCCAAAAACAAGATGATCAGTTGCTGAAATTATCAAAGACTTCAAAGAAGCTGTTATAACTATGTTCCATGAGGTAAACATAAACATTCTGGAAAAGAGAAGGAAAGGTGGTTCTCAGTAGGTAAATAGAAATTTTTTTAATAAAAAATTTAAACTGAAAAATATGTCTAAAATAAAAAATTATCACAAAATGGAGATGACAGAGTAAAGATTCAGTAAACTTGAAGACAGATCATAGAAACTGTCCAATCTGCAGAACTGAAAGAAAAAAAATTTGAAAAAATAAATTAGCAGAGCCTCAGGACCATGTGAGACAATATCAAAACGTCTGATAGTTGTGCAATTAGAGTACCATAGGGGAGTAGAAAGATATTGGTGCAGGGGAAAAAAAAGGAAATAATGGCTGAAAAACTCCTCAAATATCATGGAAGACCTAAACTTACAGATCAAGAACCTCAACAAATTGCAAAGAGGAGAGAATCAAATAAAATTTCATGCACAGATTCATCATAATAAAACTTCTGAAAACCAATGACAAAGGAAAAATATTGAAAATAGCTACATATATGGAAGAACAATTTAATGACAGAATGCTCACCAGAAACTATGAAAGAGAGGAACAACATTCTTAAAGAGCAAAAAGAAAAGAACTGTCAACCCAGAACTCTGTGCCCAGTAAAAATATTCTTCATAAATGAAGGGGGAATAAGGACATTCAGATAAGGGAAAAACTAAGATAATTTGTTACCAGAAGGCCTGTTCTAAAAGAAATTCAAAAGGGAATTCTTTAGATTGATGGAAAATGATAAAATAGGGAAATGTGAAGCTTTAAGAAAGAAGGAAAAACAAAAGAAATGGTATGTATCTGAGTAAATATAAAGGACAAGTTTTCTCCTCTTAAGTTTTTTAAAATATGAATAACTGCTGAAAGAAAAAATTATAAATATTGTCTAGCAGGATTTTAAGTTATGTAGATATAACACATATGACAACTATAATATTAAGGGGGTGGGTAAAGGGACATATATAGTTGTAAGCCTTCCATATTTTACTTGAAGTAGTAAACTGTCAACTCAAAATAAACTGTGAAAGTCTATACATATATAAAATCCCAAGAGCAAATACTAAAATAACAATACAAAGAAATGTAGCAAAAAAATAGATAAATTAAAACTGAAAAATATTAAAGTAACTCAAAAGGTGCCAGGAAAGGGACAAGAGAAGAAGAAAAAACAGAGAGAGAGAATAATAATGATAATAATAATAATAATAAAAATGGTAGATCTAAATCCAACCATATCAAATATAACATTAAATACAAGTGGTCTAACACACCAAGTAAAAGATAGACATTGTGAGACTGAATTTTAAAAAAACACATAAAATCCAACCATATGTTTTCAATAAGAAATATACTTTAAATAAATACATAGATTAAAAGTAAAAGGATAGGGCTTCCCTGGTGGCGCAATGGTTGAGAGTCCACCTGCCGATGCAGGGGACGCGGGTTCGTGCCCCAGTCCGGGAAGGTCCCGCATGCCGTGGAGCGGCTAGGCCCATGAGCCATGGCTACTGACTCTGCACGTCCGGAGCCTGTGCTCCGCAACGAGAGAGGCCACAGTAGTGAGAGGCCTGCGTACAGCAAAAAAAAAAAAAAAAAAAAAAGTAAAAGGATAGAACAGATATACCATGTAAGCACTAATCAAAAGAAAGCTGAATGGCTATAATAATATCAAAGAAACTTCAAAATATGAATATCATTAGAGATAAAAAGAGATATTGCATAAAATCAAAGAGGCAAATTATGAAGAATACATACCAATCCTAAATGTGGAGGCACATAATAACAGAGCTTCAAAATAACAGAGCTTCAAAATAGAGAAGCAAAACATGATGGAATTGAAAGGAGAAAGAGGCCAACAAAAACCTAGAGACTTTAGCACTCCTCTATTGGTGACACATATAACAAACAAACAGAAAACCAAGGATATAAAAGACTTGAACAACACTATTAACCAAATTGACCTAATTGACATTGATTGAACATTCCACCCAACAATAACAGAAAACATGTTCTTTCCAAGTATGCATGGAAATTCAGCAAGATAAGGGCCATAAAATAAACCTTAACAAATTTTAAATTATTGAAAGCAAACCAAATATATTCTCAGACCATATCAGAATTGAACTAGCAATCAGTGAAAGAAAGATATCTGGAAAATCCTCCAAATATTAAGAAATAAAACATACTTATACATAACCACGGGTCAATGAGAAAGCCAAATGGAAAATCAGAAAATACTTTAATTGAATGTAAATGAAATTTCATTACAACATAATGAAATCTGTACGATGCAGCTAAAGCAGTTATTAGGGGGAAATTTTAGCATTACATGATTATATTTGAAATAGAGGGAAAAAATCTCAAATCAATGATCTTAAGAAACTAGAAACAATTAGAGCAAATTAAACCCAAGACAAACAAAATGAAGGAAAGATAATAAAACCAGAGCAGAAATCAATGAAATTTGAATAAGAAAAATAATATAGAAGAAATCAATATCACAAAAGTTTTTTTTAATTCAATAAAATTGGTAAATTGGTCATTCTCTAGCCAGAATGATGACAAAGAAAAGAGAGAGATGATGCAAATTACCAGCATCAAGAGTAAAAGAAGGGACATCACTACTGACCCTACAGACATAAAAAAAAGTAAGGGAATATTATGAACGACCTAACTTGCATTAAAATTCAACAAATTAGATGAAATGAACCAATTTCTTTAAGGATACAAACAAACTGCTAAAATTCACTCAAAAATAAACAGATAATCTGAATAATCCTATAATTATTAAATAAATCTACTTAGTAATTAAAAACACTCCAGCAAAGACTACACCAGGCCAAGATGGCTTCAGTAACAAATTCTACTAAAAATAATTGAAGAAAGAAAAAACTACAGTTCTCTTCCAGGAAAAAGAAGAGGGAGCACTTCCCAACTCATTTTATGATCCCAGCATTACCTAGACCCTAAAGTTTGTCAAAGACACAAAAAGAAATCTATAGACCGGTAATCTTCATGAACATGCAGAAATCCTCAACAAGGTATTAGTGAGCTGATCCAACAATATGTAAAAAGGAGAATAAATCATGCCCATGTGGGGTTTATCCAGGGAATTTAAAGCTAATTCAACATTTGAACATTAAATACTGTAGTTCATCATACTTATAAAAAAATAAAGTAGAAGTAGAAAAACCATATGATCACCTCAATAGAAGCTCAGTCTGAGGGAAGCCAGACACCAGGTCACAAGGATGTCCCAACAGTCCTGTGGAGAGGACCACCTGGTGAAGAACTGAGACGTCATCAGTAGCCAGCATCAGATGGCCAGCCATGTGAGCAAAGCACCTTGTAAGTAAATCCTGCAGCCACAGTCAAGCTTTAAGATGACTGCAGTTTTGGCTGATATCTGCCCACAATCTGACCACAATGACAGACTCCATGCAAAAAGCACCAAGTCAGGCTTTTCCCAAATTCCTAACTCACAGGAACTATAAAAGATAATAAATTATTTATTATTATTTTGAGCCACTAACTTTGGGGGTGATTTCCTATGCAATGTTGGATAACCAATACATAGAAATACAAATTAAAACCACAATGAAATCCCACCACACATTGACAATACCAAGAATTTTCAAGGATGTGGATGGAGCAAGTAGAACTCTCATACATCACTGATGAGAGTATAATATGGTACAGCTACCTTGGAAAAATAGTTTTTCAATTTCTAATAATGTTAAACATGCATTTACCATACAATCCAACAATTCCATAATTGATTTAAGAGAATTGACAACATATGTCCACAAAATGAATTATACACAAAATGTTCATAACAGCTTTAGTCATGAGAGCCCCAAACTTGAAACAATTTAATGGTCCATCAACAGATGAATGGATAAATAAATTGTAATACAGTTGACCCTTAAACAATGCAGAAATGAGGGGCACCTACCCTCCTTCCAGTTGAAAATCTGCATATAATTTATATTTTGCCCTCCCAATACAGGGCTCAGTTCCTCCATATCTGTCGTTCCACATCAGTGGATTCAACCCACTGCAGACTGTGTAGTATTTACTGTTGAAAAAAATCCACATATAAGTGGACCCTCGCACTTCAAACACGTGTTGTTCAAGGATCAACTTGTATGTTCATACAATGAGATACTATTGAGCAATAAAAAGAAACAAACTACTAATACACACAACTACACAACAAAATCTTAAAAGCATTGGAATTCTAAGTGAAAGAAGCCAGACACAAAAGAGAATATACTGTATGACTCCATTTATATGAACCTCCAGAACAGACAAAACTAATCTATTGTGATAGAAATAAAATCAGACATTACCTAGGGCAGGACGTACAGGGGGTTCACTGCAAAAGGTCAAGAAAGACCTTTTAGGGGTTGACCGAAATGTTCTATATACTGTAATAATTAAGACAGTGGTTACACAGATGTATACATTTATCAAACAAATCAAACAGGTGAATTTTATTATATGTGAATTATACGGCAATAAAATTGAAAATAACCATTATATAATGTTGATCATAAGTTCAGACACCAGGGCAAACAATCCTTCCAGACCAAAAATAATCAAGTGTTCCTTCCCTCCTCCTCTCCCCTTTCTCTTTCTGTCACTCTTTTGGTCTCGTTTTCTATATCTATGCATCTCAGTGTCCAGAAGATAATTCCTGCCTTCTATCTTCCTGGGTTACCTCTTCTTATACATTCCTCTCTCAGTTTCTCCACTTATATCTCTGTCATTCTCATTTTTCTCTCTCTCTTTATATAAATATTGTTGTGTTTCTGCCCACCTTTTTCTGTCCCCTCTACATTTTTTCTCTTCTTTGACCTGAATATAAGACCAAAGAGTTTTGAAATTTTTGATTTATTTATTGAATATTTTATTTGTTAATTTTGACTGAGTGCAAGAAATATTTGTTTCATTTAAAATATTTTACTTATTTAAAATAAAATTAAGAGTTATTACATGTGACTTACATGGTCCTTGGTTGTTACTTTTCCCTCTGTGAGTTAATGACTTCATTTGTAACAAGGCCTCCCCCTTCCCTGCTTTAGGAAGCTTTTGAAGAATCCATTCTGGCCACCAATGGAAGAAATATAATCAAGAACTGGGGAAAAAACTAACACTTGTTGAATACCAACTGTGTGTCAGGGCTTACTACATGCCTTATCCTATTTAATTATCACAGT
The DNA here is from genome assembly GCF_002837175.3 of Physeter macrocephalus. Lineage (NCBI taxonomy): Eukaryota > Metazoa > Chordata > Mammalia > Artiodactyla > Physeteridae > Physeter > Physeter macrocephalus. The sequence goes on from NC_041225.1 coordinate 48,122,672, forward strand.
AACCCTGGGAGGTGGGTGTTATTTTTCTCACTTTACAAATAAGAAAAACTGAAGTTCAAAGAAGAAAATAAGTAGCCTTGGGTTTCAACCCCAAATCTTTGACTTATTATTTTACCCATTATTTAGAATAGGACATTTTACTTTTGATTTTGCACAAGTCCAATTCCTTGATAGGAAAATGTATAAATAAATGGTGTTATAGTCATATAAAGGAATACAATGCAGCAATTTAATAAGAAGAAAGAAAGAATGCTGGTACACACAACAACATTGATGAAGCCCACAGAAATCATATTGAGTTAAAAAAGCCACACAAAACAGTACATATGATATGATTCCATCTACATGAAATTCAAAAATAGACAAAACTAATGGATGATAAGGATGGTTACCTTAGTTAGGGGGTGGATACAGACTGCAAAAGGACAGGAGCAAGCTTTCTGGGGATGCTAGAAATGTTCTGCATCTTCATCTGGACGGTGATTATATGGCTGTTGTATATGTGAATTATCATCAAACTGTACACAAGATCAATGCACTCAATCCACTTTATTGTATTTATTGTCCCTTAATTAAAAAACAAATCATTTTCTGATGCTGAAATACAGGTTCCTATGTCCCACTACCAGAGACCCATTTCCAGAAAATCCTGGAATTGAGCAAACTGATTTCAATGAAAGAACCTCACTTTAGGAACCTTGGGGAAGGGCTACACAACCCCTTCTCAGTTCTTCTGAGCTGTTAACTGAAACTTAAGGCCTGCCTCAAAGTCTGGGACCTTGTACAGCTGCTCCTAACGCCAAGGGTTGGCTGAAACCATGGATGGATACAGCAGAAACTCAGTACCTTCCATGATCTTGTATATTCATTTTTTCTACTGCCCTATATATTTATTTCTGAATAATCCAGACTGAAGCCTTCCACATAGGTTATCTCATACAATGCTCGTAGCGAATCCATGAGGTAGTCAAGACAAGATCTGTATTATCTCCTTTAGGAACAAACACCCAGAGGCTCAAGGAGTTTAAGGGAGTTGCACACTATTTCAAATCCAATAAAGGAAAATATCATAAAAGAATCTAGGCCTCCTAGCTCCTAATCTAGTGTTCTGTTCACCGAAGAATATTTATTTTAATTATCTGGGCTGAGAATGTAAAAAGGATCTATAGAGGAGTTCTGCCCATGCCCACCCTCATGAACCTATATTCCAGTGAAAACTGAATAAAACATAAATAAGAGAAAAAGAAAAATATAGCCAATGGTTTAGATTTTCCTTCTGATTTCTTTTGGCTAGTTGCCTGATTTCCTTTAAGCTTGCTTAGATTTCCTTTTTTTACTTTCATACTTTTTTTTCATACCTACCCGTTAGCATTTTCCTTACTCCAGGGAATTCTGACTGCCTACCTCTTCATGCACCTGTTGTTACTTAGCCAGAAAGGGACGATTCAAGGAAAAAAGACTCTTAATTAACCATTTGGTTAGGTGAATCTGTCCCAAGGGAGCTCTCCTCCTGCCCTGTTCTGGGGCCTCCCACTTTCTGGAATGTCTAGGTTATATCACCAAATGAATCTGACAGAATTTCCCTGGGAAAGGACCAAAGCTCAGAACAGTCCAGCTGGAAAATTCATCACAAGATTTACTGAAGAAAAAAAAGTTGTTCTGAGAAATGTGGCTCACCCAAAAAGGCACTGGGGTACCTCCCCCCCTCCACTACCTCACCACCAGGCCAACACTCACTTTTAACTGCTCCTATCTCACACCTTTACTGTGTGAAAGAGCCCAGGTCATCACTAGGTTAAGAAACACTGGCCACAACCTAGATCGGAGGACAAGGCAATGGTTCTAAGGAAGAAGGCATCCACAGGGCTCCTTGCTAGTTCTATTTGCAGCTCTCCCCACATGACCCCTGGACCTATAACCATCCTCACCAACACCCATCTTCTTCTACTCCCAAGCAGAGATGACGTCCATGTGCATCTTTTGGAGGCAATGGCTCATCTCTGGCTCACAAAAAAACCCACCACCTATAAAATCCAGAGTAGATGCTTAACAGCTTATTTTAGGTTGAGGTACTTTCCTAAGTCAGCCTCCCATTCAAGTCCCTGGGCTATATGTCTCCATGGAATTTCAAAGATTTAATTGCTTTTCATGGGCTCATGTCCATTACCACTTAGGACTTTCTATCTCTCCACTTGACAATGAAGAGTGAGGCTAGAAATGTACAGGAAGGGCACAGCTCCAGCTAATTACAATAAAGGAGTTATCAGAGGCCAGTGGTCCAGCATGTCTGTGGACATGGTGGGGCCTGGACTGCACAGATCACTCTCAGGGAAGATCCACCATCTAAAAACCACTGTTCTGTAATGCCTCTATCATTTTCTTCCTTGGCATTAGTTTTCATACTTTCACAAAGTTAAGGCTTGGTTTATTTCTACAGAAGAACAAAGAATTGGATTGTAAATATGCTACTTGAATCTCTGGACTGAATCTAAGGTCAAAAGACCTATAAGAGGATAATAGTTGATAGGAATAAAGTAAATACCACACCTCAATGCCCCTTCTCATCTATACTTCTGGGAAAATCAGGCCTTCCATGATTGGGCAATAGAAACTACCACCCTGGCCACTCCCCATTTCCGCTGGATCTCACCTCTCATCTCTTAGGAGTTAGAAGTTAGTTGCATGGGGAACGCACAGTATCACAATTTCTGCCAGGGTTGCCACATATTGCCACAAATGAGGACTGCACAGCTCCAGATGGCACCATTCAAATAGGCTAAAATGTATATAGAACCCTTGGAATTGTAGAGCGCATAACCTACACAACCGGATGCTGGGGTGTTGCTGCTTCTAGGAAAAATTATAATTGTTCATATTGATGGAGCAGTTTATGATGTGTCAGGCATTGGGTTAAGGATTTACATGCATCATCTAATTTAATATTCATGATGACATCTTGAGATAGGAACTATTACTATACCCATTTTTCAAATGATGAAACTGGGCCTTAAAGATTTTAAGAAATGTGGTACTTTCCTGGTGGTCCAGTGGTTAAGATTCTGCATTCCCAATGCAGGGGGCCCAGGTTTGATCCCTGGTTGGGGAACTAGATCCCGTGTGCCACAGTGAAGACCCAGAACAGCCAAATAAATAAATAAATAAATATTTTTAAAAATTCACCTCCTCAATTAAAAAATAAACAAAACAACTTTCAAAAAAAAAGATTTTAAGAAAAATTTCCAAGTCATGGCTATTGCCCACCAAATATTTATTGTATGGCCTTCTGACAAAGATAATGTAAAGCTTTTCCTCTATTTATATGTCTTGGTTGATTATAATATGAACCTTGAGATGATTCCTGTAGTGGAAAGAGCTCTGATTTGAAGGCAGGATCTGTGGTCCTAGTCAGTACATACCACATCCTCTAGCAACTCATAACCTCTCAACACATAAATGAAAGTTTCCAGTTCTAAAACTTTCTATCTGAATGTCCTTGAAAAAGTGTTATCAAACTTCTGGATTCGAGTTACTCCATTTATAAAATAAAGCAAATACTTGCTCTTCCTACTGTAGGATTGGTAACAATAATAAATATTAAAGTGATTTATAAATTATAAAGTTCCATACAACTGTAACAGGACATCAAGAATGGCTATTTAAAAAAGCAAAATGTCCTTTATAAATCAGGCTGGGCAAATTTCTATGAAGTGAAGTTGTCAGGCAGTACTCTTAAGAGTGGCAGTAGGCTGCAGCTTTTGCTCACACAACTCTCCTTCTCTTCTCCTACCCGCAGGCCCATCCCTCTTCACTTTCAGCAGACAAACTGCCTTATAAAAGCACTTATTTATATTAACTATAACACTCTCCTCCAACATCCCACACACAAACCCGTTATGAATCTTATTTCTCTTTTGTAAATTTGTGAAAGGGTCAACTGGATTTAGAAGAATCCCATCTTTCAAACAGCTGTATATATTCTCAGCATTTCAAAGGGTTTTCAGTAGCCGGTAGGAGTTCACCAAACCTAGAACTGATCTCATCTTCTCAAGACCCGGGTACCTTTTGTCTTGCCCAAGGACTGATGCCACACACACCTATAAATGCATCTTAGATGCATAGTCCTAGGTGGGTGTGCCTCCCCCTACTGAATATACAAAAACCCCAGAGAAACACTCTGTTTAATCTAGGGACAGAAAGAATAAACTCAGTAATTTCAAAATATTTTTTCCAAGATACTAACAATCTTCTTGTAAGCACTTCCCACAAACTTCAGAGTTACATATGCAGTTACTGATGTATTGAAACATCAATACCCAGAGAATCTCAAGAGTTGTAACCCAAAATATCCTGATTCCTGCCGCTGGTCCCCATCCTGGCTCTCCTGCCTGTTGCGGCTTCTCAACATTTGAAAATATAGAACTGATTAATTATGAATGCTGTGGCTTGTCTGACCCACATCTCACCTTACACTTTTGCTCCCTTGGAATTCCATTCCATAGCCAGAGGAATATCAATTTCAGAAAATAAGGTTTCCCTGATATCCAACCTGAAGTTTCCTTCTGAGAGTCTCATCCTATTACTTCTGTGGGCCACACTAAATAACTCTTCTTCTTCACTGCCACTTTCCCTCCTCAGAGATTTGTAGATTGTTACCATGGCTTTCCCTTCATCGCCACTTAGCCCAGCCATATATATTTAATTCTTTTCATCTTTCATCATAAATCAGTCCCTTCCACTCTTAAATCAGCTCTCTGCTCTTCTCTGGACTAGTTCCAACCCTCCCAATTCACCTCCAATAACTGATACCCCTTCTGGGAGCTCAGTTTCCTCTCTATCTTCCTTCTCTCTCTTTGCCCTTTCCAGAAATGAAATGGGAAGGGACTGACAGTTATGTGAGGTCAAGGGTCAAGGGGTGTTGCATTGCATACACCTACTCTAAATTGCTTAGGCCTCTCCGTGGTACATATAAAGTCCCAAATCATATATCCCCTTTCTTGGAGTGGGAAAGAGGGTATTAACAGGGAAACAGGCCCTCTTACCCCACAGGTCATTATCCTCTAGGCCTCTGCACGGAGGATGGCAGAAGCAAGATGTCAAAACATCTACAAAACAGGTTACAAAGTGGAGCTATGGGCAATGTGGTAGCCTCCAGGCAGACAACCTTTTTGAGGTTTGGGCTGCCCCAAGATACTGCACACCATTTGTACAGTCCCAGCAGCTGTCTCTCTACCTCTTTTCCATGAATGGGTGCTCTTCAGACTTCAAAACGTCGATCCCATTTATGAATTCAAAACAACCCACAAAGAAAAGACATTAGTATGTCATGCATTATAAGGCCTCTTAGACATTCTTTTGTTCTGTCAGATAGCCCAAACTGCAAATGATATGAAGGTATTGCTTTGTCCTGACTAGGTGCTTTCCATTTTTTACCACATTCCTAGCCATGGTCCTGCTCAGGTTTGGTACCCTGTCTTCAGTCTGAGACAAATGGACTGCCCCAGGCCCCTCAACACAAGGGGTGGAAGAAAACCCATCCTCTCCTCTTCCCTCCCCACAGATAGTCCCATCAGCAAGATCACACCCCTCTAGACCAGACCACTAGTTACTTGGGCAGAAGCAGGGAGAAATTTACTGAGTTGTGCCTATTTTCCTTTGCTTAATTGAAGATCCTACGTCACAGAACAGGTAAATGCCTTTTCTATAAATCAGAGCCTATATAAAAAGAATAAACCCATTTCCTCAAACATGATAAATAACAAAATCAATCCAAGTGTGAGAACCTAAGCTTCAATTTTCATACAAGAAAATGAATGAAACCACAATAGTATATGCTGCCCCAAACATGAAACATGATATGGAAGGGTGTGTCCACTCCCTCCACAGGGAGTCTGAAGTGGAGATTGTATCTAAATGAGGTTGGGGAGGCAGTGGTAAAGCGAGAAGCTAGGCCTCTAGTCCTGTATGGCCGGCTGCCTAACTGCAGACAGCATATATCTCAGAGCAGGAGAGTCCAGCCTGTTCCAAGTGTGGTCACCACAAGGCCTGAAGTGCTTTTCAGTTAAGTTGTCTCTCTGGAGGTCATGAGGAGCTCATCCAGTTACACTTAGTGTCTTATTTGATCTCATCAATAATCATTTGATCCCAATCCTGATGAAAAATGCTTGGCCAAAATTGCTACCCTTTTAATAGAAGAATCCTGGCTCTTTCTAAAACCAGCATTGCTAGATGTATCGAATGATGCATAAGGGCTTGGTCCAGCTGCCAAACGGACTGTGTTGCTGACGGAGGACTTGGGATGCTCATTGTGCTTCCCTACTGCCAGTAGCAGAGCAGCTCCTGGAGCACACTAATCTCTATCTGAAACTACCTCACTCGGCAGCTTCAACTCCCTATCTAACGCTTGACTGGAGTATATTCTTCAAAAGCATTAAGCGTGTGACTCTTCACAGGCAACAATGATAACTTCAAGCAACCTGCCCGTTTATAGTAGGTAAGTTCAGGGCTGTAGAAAGGGCCCCTTTTGCCTATCATCAACATCTAGACTGCTAGAGCCTATCTATGGTCATTTAACAAGAAGTGATGGGAAGGTTCCAGAGATGCTCAGAGACATCAAAGTGGAAGAAAATCTGCATTCCCAGAGAAATAATTTTTATATCCATTAGAAAAACATTAGGCACTAAAAGAGAATGTAGCATGTATAAAACACAGAAGCCAAGACAACATTAAAGCACAGCTGTTCTTTACAAAAGTATCTGTAGTGTATGGAGGTTCCCTAAAAAACTAAAAATAGAACTACCATATGACCCAGCAATCCCACTACTGGGCATATACCCTGAGAAAACCATAATTCAAAAAGAGTCATGTACCACAATGTTCATTGCAGCTCTATTTACAATAGCCAGGGCATGGAAGAAACCTAAGTGTCCATCGACAGATGAATGGTAAAGAAGATATAACACATATATACAATGAAATATTACTCAGCCATAAAAAGAAATGAAATTGAGTTACTTGTAGTGAGATGGATGGACCTAGAGATTGTCATACAGAATGTAGTAAGTCAAAAAGAGAAAAACAAATACCGTATGCTAACACATATATAGGGAATCTAAAAAAACTATATATATATATATATGGTTCTGAAGAACCTAGGGGCAGGATAGGAATAAAGATGCAGATGTAGAGAACGGACTTGAGGACATGGGGAGGGGGAAGGGTAAGCTGGGACGAAGTGAGAGAGTGGCATGGACATATCTACACTACCACATGTAAAATAGATAGCTAGTGGGAAGCAGCTGCATAGCACAGGGAGATCAGCTGGTGCTTTGTGAACACCTAGAGGGGTGGGATAGGGAGGGTGGGAGGGAGATGCAAGAGGGAGGAGATATGGGGATACATGTATATGTATAGCTGATTCACTTTGTTTTAAAGCAGAAACTAACACACCATTATAAAGCAGTTATACTCCAATAAAGATGTTTAAAAATATATAAATAAATAAATTAGTTCCAAAAAATTAAAAGTATCTGTAGTGAGACAACAGTATTGGCCTCCTATCTCAGTTCACAGAAGGCACTGTCAAATTCATCAGACCCTGTCTCTTACCATGAGCTAGTGTAAATTGCAACACTGAACACAAAGGGGTCATTTTAGGTGCCAATGCCACTAATGCTAATGCTGAAATATGCATCCAGACTCTGTTTTCCATGGGGACCACATACCAGTACGCTTTCTCTGCAATGACTGAGAAACCTCAGCTTCTGAATATCCCTGCTGCATTAGACTATTGGGTATATGTGGAGCATGTGTGTGTGTTGGGACAAGCATGGGAGATACTTGTAGCTCTACAATGGGCTTTTTTTCAATGCTTTCCATCCAATGAATACAAGACATTAGTAACCAGTGAAGCATAAGAATTTCATTTATTTCTGACAACAAGAATGACAGAAAAGATGCTGGGTTTTGCCCGATGAAATTAGTGTAGGCTTTTAAAAGGCATGCTTTCTTTTCTGTGCTTTCTCATTCACTTACACTGTGTATTTTATTGACAAGCCTTTCCCAGTGGTCTTAGAAGAGAAACATCCATTCAAAGCCACCTGGTTTACCCAGTCAAAGGATATTATGGCAAGAGTTAGAAGTAAGTACCTGAATACACACCCCCAACTCAGTGAATATGGGAAGAAAATGAGAGTAAATGAAACAGAAACCCCATTTCAGGAGTCTCCAGCAGAGAGATCTGCAGTGAAACAGGCCTGCCAGAGACTGTCATCCAGATCTGTTGCTGCAGATATTCAAGCTAAGAATTGGAGAAAAGGAACTGGGGACAGGGAAAGAAAGGAAAATCAACTATTGTCTCTTCCTGACTTCAGAGTGACTCCCCAAAGGAAACAATCTTGGCAACTTTGCTCCCTCTCTCCACAGCTCCCTCCTGTCCCCTGTCCCTTAGTTCCTCTGGGGCTCTCCCAACACATCTGAGAGGAAGAACAAGAGTCTGAGAGTGTGGGGCTTCCCTGGTAGCGCAGTGGTTGGGAGTTCGCCTGCCGATGCAGGGGACGCGGGTTCGTGCCCCGGTCCGGGAAGATCCCACATGCCGCGGAGCGGCTGGGCTCAAGTAAATAAAATAAAACCCAACTATTCTTATAAAAAAAAAAAAAGAAAAAGAAAGCTGGAGTAGCAATACTCATATGAGATAAAATAGACTTTAAAATAAAGAATGTTACAAGAGAGAAGAAAGGACACTACATAATGATCAAGGGATCAATCCAAGAAGAAGATATAACAATTATAAATATATATGCACCCAACACAGGAGCACCTCAATACATAAGGCAACTGCTAACAGCTATAAAAGAGGAAATCGACAGTAACACAATAATAGTGGGGGACTTTAACACCTCACTTACACCAATGGTCAAATCATCCAAAATGAAAATTTAAAAAAAAAAAGAGTCTGTGAGTGGATAGCAGCCTGGGGTTAGGTGGAGAGCAGAATGAATTAATGAAGAAGAGGCTATTTCTAGGTAAGCCAACATTTGGATGGGATAGCTGGGTGGGATTCAGTAATATGAAAAGGAGTTCTATATTTCCTGAGAAAGTGTACCACATTTCCAAACTCTGTGGAGGCCAGGAAGAGGAACAAAGCGAAAAGAAGAAGGGCAACAGTTTTGAGACCTAGTACCAAGCTCTCAGAACACAGACTACAGGGATTTCAACTGTCCCAGGAGTCCCAGAAGAAGGGCATCCAATCTTGGCTGAGACCCTGTGTAAAGTCAGTAGAAAGAGTCATTCTTCCAAGAACAGGAAACTTTTTTCCCAACTTGGTTGCTGGGGAAGAAAGGAGAGTCCCTTGGGGAGTGACTGGGTTCAGGGAGAAAATAAGAAAATACAGTCTAACTGGGGAAGGAGGTTTGTGGAAGGAGGAAAGAAAGCTAAGAACCGCGGGCTGAGGTTTTGGAAACGAGGGTTAGTTGATAGTGGTTGCAAATTGATGCCTGTAAGAAACCAAATCCCGAAACGCTCGGGCGGGAGCTGCTCACCGGTCCCGGTCGCGAAGATCTGGAAGAGAAGGCGGGGCTGGGAGGCGCGGATCGCAGCGGACAGCCTTCCCTCTCTGCCCACTTCCGACGCCTTCTTCTCGGGCATCAGGCGGATCCTCAGCCGTCCTTCGCCGTAGCGAATCCACCAGCTGAACAGCTCAGTGAGGTTGAACTGGAGCAGCCCCGCAGTCGCCTCCTCTGGGGGCCCTACACAGCCCTCAAGGATCGCCTCCTCTCCCAGCTCCAGCACCAGCTGCTTGGCGCGCCGGAGCTTGCGAACCGAGCCTCCCTTCAGCACCCTGGACAGCGTCCGTGCCCGGGCCGGGGCGGGAGAGCTGGCGCCGGGTGGTGGCCCCACCAGCCTAAGCAGTGGGGCGCAGTCAAGAGCCAGCGAGCCGCGCGCCTCCAGCCGGCCGGCCATCGTCTCCGAAGGGGACGGCGGCGGCAGCAGCAGGTCCCGAGCATAGACGCGAAAGAGAGAGGGTACCACAAAGTCCACCGCCAGGCTCTTCCTCTGCAGGCGCGAGTAGCTGAGCGGCTCCCGGGGCTGCAGCGCCGACCCCATGGCTGGTGAGCCCACGCGCTGGCCGGTCTCGGTCCCGCTCCCGGAGCCTGAGGCTGCCGGTGAAAGCAGCAGCAGCAGCCACAGAAGCCCTATGGCTCCCATCCCGCCAAAGGGGGGTTGTTTATACTAGTCTCCCGAGTCTCCGGGATCCAGCCTCGCCCTCCGCTCCCCCCACCTCCCCCCCAAATGGGAAGGGGCTCCGAATAGTCGCTGGTCCTGAAGGGCTCCTTCCACCTGATCTCAGGGGGATTGTGCGTGCACTCGATTCCCTTTCCTCCAACTGCAAGGAGGCGAGCAGGAATCTCCACAAAATGCTGTTGGAGGCTCAGGGGCGTGTCAAGAGACCCTGAAGCGCGAAGGGCTCGGCAGCTGGGACCCTGTGCCTCTCGCGCGCCGCGCGGAATGCCGCGCCCCCGTCCGTAGCTCCCCGCGCTCTGGAACGAGAGGACTACTATGGTTGAAGGGAGATGGCAATTGGGTACCGTCCTCTCCTGCCCCCCGCGGCCTGAGCTGTGGTGTGCGCTCTCGAGCGGCCTTCAATCCTCTGCAACTTTCCTGCTGGGAACGGTGGCTTCGAGCTGGTGTCTGCTGTCCTGGCCGCCTCCTGAGCTGCTTTCGGCTCCTCTGAGCTCCTCTTCCTCGTCTCGGGGGGAAAAGCGGGAGGACCGAGGGCACCGGCTTCCTTCTCTCGCACCCTCCTTCGACCCTCCGCAGCGGGAGGTCTTCGGACTGCACTTCTCACTGAACTTCTGGACCTGAATCGAGCCCCCTCCGCGCAAGTTTTCAGCGTCCTTGCTCTCCTCCGGCGTCTCAAGAGTTCCCAGGCACCAAAGCGGCCCTGGCGGCAGCAGCGGAGTGAAAGCATTCAGGGCCCGAGAACACGAAATCTTGCTGCCCCCTCCTCACTCATCGGCAGCTCCCGCGTCTTTTGTGGCTGGCCAGAGGGAGGCCGGAAGTCGCCTCTGTGCTCCGCGATCCTCCGGACCGCGGCAGCGGGGGTGCCAGCTGCTACCACCGCTGCCGCCCCCGGAGCCGCTCTATCGCAGCTGCCTGGGCGTCCGCCACTTACAGCTGGAGGAGCAGAGAGCGCGAGCCGGGAGCGGGCCGGACCGAGGCGGGGGCGGGGCTCGAATGCCAACTCCTCTCAGCAGCTGGGCCCACGCAGCCCCGCCCCGCCCCGCTCGCACCCGCCAGCCAATGGCGCGGCGAGGTCGGCTTCCTATGCAAATCTGAAGAGGCCTCGGCTTTCATTGAGAAAAGCACAGAGCCCGCCCCGCCCTCCATCCATCCCTCTTCCCTCTCTCCCTCCTTCCGCTCCTCCAGATTCCCTGCCCTATTTCGCTGCTGTGTGAACAGGGGCGTGTTTTGGATGAATGGTAGGACTGGAAGAGGCCTTTGTAATCAAGCATTCGCTCTAATTTTGCATTTAAGAGAGTAAACGGGTCCGACTTCGGAAGAGCAGTTCTGGAATAAAACTGGAGGCCAGGGGAAGGGAGGGGGGAGGGGCAGCGCGACACTGCCAACTCGGAGCTTGGATTAGAGCCCTGAGACAGAATCTTCTCTGACGCTTCCATTATTTGAACGCATTCCTGGGAACCTAACGATCCCACCATCCACACAGGAAAAAATGGCGGGGGGGGGAGAGAGGATGGGGTATTGGGGGGAGGGTGGGAAGCGGCTGACAATCTCGCAGAATTGCGATTCAGCTACAACAAATATTTCAGACCTCAGTCACCCCACGTTTTCTCAGAATGGTGCTTAAATATGTGTCACCTCCTTTACTCTCTGCAAGGTAAATATTTTAAACTCTAGTTTTAGAGATAAGGAAACTGAGTCGCAGAGATCTTAACTGATTTTCCTAGGGTCACATAGTCCTACTTGCCTCCCAAGCCCTTACTCAGGCGCTCTTAGCCACTGCTCTCCCATACCCTTCCATGAGTAACAGGCTAAGAACATCTAGGAATGACTTAGCTAGAAGGAATAATGATCTGGCATTCCTGTTCACAGCCTTGGGAGTGAGAGTTCATAACTGCAGGCCATTTTTATTCACCTGTGAAGTCAGGGCTCTATCTCCAGTCTCTCCCTTCATCTCTCCTGAGCTGCTATCACAGAACCTGGATAACGGCTGTGTTTATAACAAGTGGTTCACTAGAATCGTAGACAAAACTACAAGCTTTGGTGCACAGAGTGGAGGTGAATCTCCCTCACTGAGCAACAAAGCAAGACCTGATCCAGAGAAGAAATGATGCTCCTACCTTGGTGGCAGAAGGGAAGGAGGGAGAAAAAGGAAGAGGAAGGAAAAGGCATGGAGGTTAATAATTTCCTAGTATGTGAGCAAATATGTTTGGATTTTCATCATATTTCACTGGCATGCACACTAGTGAAAGAATAATTTTCTATTTGAAATATTAAAAAGACTAAAACGCAGGTCCTTTCACTCCCCACTCCAGCCCTTTTTTCTCTATATACTTCTTGTCCAAAGTCAAACTGACTCCAGAAATTTGTCAATAACTATGAATCAGCTACAATCATTGGCCAGTAGGGGGCTGCAGAGACTTTCAACTTAAGACACCCGCCAGGGTTTAACATTTTCCCAGATAATCACCAGGACCACTGCCTTCGCACCTAGTGAACACAAGGGTCTCAATTCTCATGCTTTTATAAATTTTCTCAAATTTCCCTATAGAGAGAAGTGCCTCTCTCTATAGATTAAATCACACTGAATCTCAAAAATGTTCTCTTTTTGTTAGATAATTTAGAAAGAGTAAGAAATGAATATTGATAGAGGCTATTGGTCACTATACATATGCATCTGTAAGAGTGTGTGTGTGTGTGTGTGTGTGTGTGTGTGTGTGTGTGTGTGTGTGTGTGTGTGTATCACATCACATAGTGGCTTTTTGGGGAAAGGTATATATTATTGTTTCCATTATAGAGACAAAACACCTAAGGCTCAGAGACACAACATAATTTGCCCAAGGTCAAACAGCAAGTAAATAAGAGCTGGAATTCAAACCAGTGATTCTTTTCCTCCAAAATTTACACCTCTCACTGAGACAAATTTGGCCTCTTCCTCATGCCTACAGCTATAATGTTGACACTGCTATCCTATATCATTGCCATCTAAGCATGGGAGATGCAAAAGAGCAGTTAAGAGCAAGTGGAGAAGATAGAGACAGAAAGATTAAATGTGTGAGCAGAAGAGATAACTAACATGTCTTGTGCACATATTATGGACCAGCATATTTCAAAATAATTTTCATGTATTATCTGATTTAAGAGTCACACTAACACTATGAGGGGAAGTGACAGTATCTCTATTTTACAGATCACAAATGGAAGCTCAGAGAGGGTAACTTCCCAACAACAGACTACACAGGTAACAGGGTTTATTACAGAATTGGAACCTGGATACCTGACTAAGAAGTCCATGGTCTCAAATCCTGGATGACCTCACAAGACAGAAAATGGAGTGTGGGAGAATAGACTGAAATGGGTAGAGGTGAACAAGGAAGAAACTGAAAGCCCAACTCAAAAAAGAGAGATACAGGGAGTGGGAGTAGCAGGGAGAGCAGACAGGAGATACTGGAAGCCATGAAGACACAGTTAGTGAGGTGGGCTGCTCTGGGTCACCTTGTTGATAACTTGGGAAAGGAAAGGGCCAAGAAGGACACTGAAAGCACCAAGACCCTCCTCAGGAAATTCCCAGTTTCTGGTAATAGCCAAGTGGACAACTCAGATAAGGAGGAGTTTGAATTCTCTATAAGAAGAGCAATAATAAAAACAGCATTTCAAATCCAGGCAGTGTGATTTAAGGCAAAACACACATCAGAACTGTAAAATCTGACTGAGACCTACAGGGTTGAGTCAGGCATTCAGATGGTCAAAAAGAAGAAGGAGGAGGACAAAGGAGAAAGGGATAGAGAGGAAACAAAGAGGAGGAACAAGAGAAGGAAAAGAAGGTAGGAGAAAAATCAATAAGATGAGCTGAAGCTAGACATTAGAAGATGCTTACTGCTAAGACATTTGGAAACTCACAACCAGAGTAGCTTACCCTGGAACAAGAGCAGGAAATGTGACCTAGAAGAAACATTCAAATCAACTGTGGATTTGTGTTCAGGAAACCAGATTTTAATCACAACCTTCCTTCCCAGAGGCTCTGTGGATCTTGGGAAAATCCTTGATTTCTCTTGGCTCATACATCAAATTAGAAGAAGAACCAGGTATAGTTTTAAGACACTGTCCACTCTGAATTCTGTGTGAGATTCTCCAAGTGGCCAAAAGGTCTTATCCAAGACAGAGGACCACAGCTGACAGGTAGTAGAAGGAGACTATGAACTTCCAAGGGAACCAGAAATAGAGTCTGAACCTAATGCTGAAAAGAGGAAAAATAAAACAAAGATTTCTTTTTAAAAATGTGTCTGTACTAGTAGACAGACTTGAGCTCTGAATCTATAGCCTGCAACTGCTGGCCAGTCATACATAAGATACCCTCTAATAATCATCATGCTAAGAGGCAAGTAGCTAGAGTTATTAATTCAACCATTATTTATTAAGCACCTACTATTTGCTTGGCTTTACATGAGGTGCCAAGGAGAGATACTGTGTTGAATCTGAAAACAGACAAGGTTCCTACTAGCATGAGGTCTTGATAAAATTAAATGAGAAAATCCGGAATACAAAATTGAATTCATGTCTATGCTATAATTAAGCAAAAATTATAAATACAAAAACAAAAAACTGGAGGAAAACATTGATAAATAGACTTACTGGGGGTGTCAAATTATGGGTGATTTTTTTTCCTTTTACAAATAACTTTTAATAGTTTTGTATAATAAATAATAATAGAATTTGATTCCCATGAAGAAAGTATATCAGTCAGGATAGCTAGGTCATGCTGTAATAACAACAAAAAAACAAATCTCACTAACGATGAAATATATTCTCATAACCCATATCCATTTCAGGTCAACAGAGAGCTCTGATCATCATCATCATTTAGGGATCCAGGCTATGGAGCAGCTAACCTCTATTGTGAACTTAGAGGGTCTTGCACCAAAAAACTAACAGTTCCAACCTGGAAATGACACATCCTTTCTACTCACAACTCCGGCTGGAAATATCCATATGATGACCTATCCTATCATGAGAGAGCCAACAAGGTGGAGAAATATCCAACAAACAGCCCCAGTGATTCCCAAGGAAAAGGAAAACCTGGAAGTGTTGACTTAAATGACTTAGACCAGGTAAGGTCTAGAAGACTGGTGTTACCCAGAGAAAAAAAGATCTTAACTCTCCTGGGATCCACAGCCAAGAGGAGAGCCCAGCCACGTCAGAGAGCACAGCCTCTCAGTGTTTGCCTATGTCATCCTGGAAAAACAGAAAAGCTTGGTCTGCTCTCATCCCTCACAAGGCACGATATAAGAGGCCACACAGACACAGAAAAAACCCTTCTCAAACACCAGAGTGACAGCTCTCTCCCGGAAACTATAAAAACTCTCACATTTACTGAAGAGAGAAGAAACAACAAGAGAGATCAAAGCAAACAGTTCACCACTATGTACTTCACAGCAATCCCCATGTTTGCTGAAGCACAGTACATTAGGGAAGAAGGCCATGAGCTATTACTGCAACTAGCACGTGTTGGTCTTATCACCTGCTGCTATCCTAATATTTTCTTGTCTTTTTAAATATCCTTTTTGGCCAGGGAAGATGAAAGTAAAACTTTTGGGGTAATATGATTATCAATGTAGTCCTTTTGAAAAATCTTTTAAGGGCTCCAAACCAACACAGTATCCATTCCATTTAGTTCTTTCTGACTTTCAGCCAACACAGGTTAGTGCCCTGGCCTGTGACTTTTAGTGGCATCAAGGAGAAGGCTTTGATCTTAGAGCCTAATCATCTCTGTGTGATAGATCAGATACATCATAGACAGGTCAATCTCTGAGCAATAGATTACATCTAATTTACCTGCTCCAGTTGTCCTAATGATCAAAATAACAGGCAATTCCCACTGGCCAGTCCTATCTGATCCATCATTTCACATCTGCATTGTCCTGCCTGGACTTCTGTCCCTGACTTTCTTTCTTATTCAGACCCAGGGGTGACTGAACTCCTTTGACTGAGCCCTACCCAGATGCAGAGATGAATCTCGGTTCTACTTAGGAGGAATTAAGATCAGATGGCTTAGCATCAATTGCCTTTCAAGCTAATCACTGCATCCTATTTCGAATAACTGCTATTTTTGTCTTGTTCCTGTGATCAAGCCACACCTTATCCCTAATTTCTTAACGGTCCTTAGCCTTGTTTTTACAGGACCCTCCCCCTAGTCAATACCCTTCCTCTGAAATCTGCTCTCCACTGACTGGTTTCTATGAGCCAATCTCTTGTTGGCCCAGGTGTGTGTATACTAGTTCCCAGTCTTCTCTCCCATGGATGCCCATCTTCCTCCCCTTCCCCCTTCTTCTGATTGGGCCCACAACCAAGAGTAAGCATTGCTTATTATCATGGGACACAGGCCATGGCCATGGTTGATTAGACCAGAAGTGAACACTTGACTCTAGAGAGGCCCATCTCCAGGCTAGGTTGAGCCAATCAGCTTCCCTCTTCAACTAGGAAGCAGAGACTGTGTGGAATTGACATGTGAGTCATGAATAGTGGGGCACCAGAATGCCCCCTTTCCTAAAAACTGATGGTTTCCATCAGGCCTTGCAATAAACACCTCACTTTTTGAGAAAATTTGGGATGGACTTTGCTCCTGGCAAATCAAACTAAGACAAGGTGGGACACTTGCCCTTTCCCTCTCACTAGTCCTTCCTGGCACTAACTCCTTACAAAGATCTTACCTAGACACTGCTCTCCAAGCATAGGGGTATCTGACCCCAACACTACTCACCCTGCTATCCAGAACTGACCTGGATTATCCCATTAAGACTGAGCCCCAAAGTCCTCTGATTTCTCTTCTTTGCTGTGAACTGAGTACCAAGGTGGATTTGGCCAGTACTGGGAAACCGAGATGCAAAAAGATCGTATTTTCAAGTCCACAAATCTGGACATGTGGTCTGATGCGACCGCTGGGTATAGCAGGTTTCCACATCTGAGGCAATTTGGATGCTGCACTGTTCATATGTAGCAGATACTTCAACACTTTATATAAAATAAAGTTACATCATGCTGATCCAAAGTATCCAGGATGCAAGGCTGTAATACCAGTGACTAATACTTGGGCCCAGAGCACATGAAAGCAGCCCTGTAAACAGGGAGAGCTACCTAGTTTCAGGAGGAAAGGGTCTCCTTTGTACTTCCTCCCCCTTTCCAAGTTCCAAACTCTGCCAGATGGTTCCTGGTGGCTTAGAAGCCTCAGTATGGCCATGCTAGTCAGTCCCCACTCTGCAGTAACAACCCTTAAACCTCCCACCAGTCTAGTATGCTTGGCCATGGAACACTAGCCACGCTAGCCAAGCTAGCCAAACTCTGAAGCCTTGCCTATTACTTTGAACAGCAAGTGTCCACTAGTGGTAACCATCCTCAAAGATGGCCCCATCTCCTTATATTTGCGCCCTTGTGCATTGCCCTCAGACACTGAATAGGGCTCACCAGTGTCACCAACAGAATATGTGGAAATGATAGTGTGCAACTTCTGGGTCTGGTCATAAAAGACACTGTGGCTTTCTTGGACCACTTGCTCCAGGGGAAGCCAGCTGCTATGTCATATGGATACTCAAGAAGCCCTATGGAGAGGTCCGTGTGGCAAGGAACAAAGGGCTCCTGCCAACAGTCAACCCTAATTTGCCAGACATGTGAATAAGTTGCCTTAGAAGCAGATCTTCCAGCCTGGATCAAGCCTTCAGATGCCTACAGCCTCAGCTGACATCTTGACTGTAACCTCATAAGAGACCTTGAGCCAGAGCACTTATTTAAGTCAAATTCTTGACTCACATAACCTGTGAGTTCATAATGTTTACTGTTATTTTAGGTTGGATTAATTTGTTATGAAGTAATGGATAACAAGTATACCACTCCTTCCATTTCACTAGGTTCCTCTCTCTCCCCTTCTACCTGCTTCCCCAGCCAAGCCATGCCATTGCTGACCAATCCATCACAGCCTGGTGCTGCCTGTCCCCAAACATCCACCAAGGTAGATCATCAACCAAGGTAAGGCTCATCTAGCAACCAGAGGCAGGATACCCCTCAAAAACACTTCACTGCCCCATCAGCACCTATATAACAGAAGCTACAAATCCCCTCACAGCCCTGGGAATTAATACTTTCCATTTTTTCCCTTTCTTTTATAGCATTTTATTTCTGATTATAAAAGTGATACATATTAATTATAGGAAATTTGGAAAATTCAAAAATATATTAAAAGGAAGTTTAAATAACCCATAGTCTCACCACCCAAAAATAATAACTCAAAATTTGTTATATTTCCTTCCAGTATTGTTTTAAATTACTACAATTTGGTTCATGCAAAGTCATACCCTACACAATTTTTTTTAACTTAACATTATATTGTGAGCATTTTCCCACATCACAGAACATTCTAGGGATTTATGATTTTTAATGACTGCAGAGAATTACAATGTATAGATGTACCATAATTTGTTTAACCAGTCTTTATTTTTGGACATGGTGCTATAAATAATCCTGTGACAAATATTCCTGTACATCGATCTCAGTCCATGACTCTGATTAATTCTATAGTTCATAAATCTGTTTTCATTTCAGTTCATTTCTTTAGATCCTTAAGTTTCTTTATAAAAAATGTAACCACTAACACATGCATAGAATTGAAAAGTTACAAAAGGTTATGCAGTGAAAGTACATCTTTCTCCCACCAGGGCTCCCTGGTCTTCCCAGTGTCCTTTTCCAGAGGCAACAATTTTTACCTTTTCTGGGGTATTCATGCAGAACTCCTCTGTGCATATACAATCACATATGTGTAGATCAGTGGTTCTCAAAGTGTGGTCCAACACCCTGGGGTTCAAGACTCTTTCAGGGAGTCCATAAGGTCAAAAGTATTCTCATAATTCCAAGGCATTATTTACCTGCTTCACTTTTTAAAAAATTTATTCTATTGAAGTATAGCTGATGTACAATGTTGTATTAATTTCTATTGTATAGCCAAGTGATTTGGTTATACATATATACATTCTTTTTCATATTCTTTTCCATCATGGTTTATCACAGGATATTGAATATAGTTCCCTGGACTACACAGTAAGACCTTGTTGTTTATCCATTCTATATATAATAGTTTGTATCTGCTAATCCTAAACTCCCAAGTAATTCCTCCCCCACCCAGACTCCCCTTCGGCAACCACAAGTCTGCAGATGTAGAAAACAAACTTATGGTTACCAGGGGGTAAGCGGTGGGGAGGGATAAATTGGGAGATTGGAATTTACATATACACACTACTATATATAAAATAGATAACTAACAAGGACCTACTGTATAGCACAGGGAACTCTACTCAATACTCTGTAATGGCCTATACAGGAAAAGAATCTAAAAAAGAGTGTATATATGTACATGTATATGTAACTGATTCACTTTGCTGTACACCTGAAACTAACACCACATTGTAAATCAACTATACTCCAATAAAATTTTTTAAAAATAAATAAAATAAAGAAGATGTATATATACACAATGGCATACTAATTAGCCATAAAAAAGCATGCAGTAATGCCATTTGCAGCAACATGGATGGACCTAGAGATTATCATACTAAGTGAAGTCAGTCAGAAAGAAAAAGATAAATAGCATATAATACCATTTATATGTGGGATCTAAAATATGACACAAATGAACTTATCTACAAAACAGAAAAAGACTCAACTGCTTCACTTTTATTTTCTCACAAGTGTACGGTGGAGTTTTCCAGAAGCTTCATGATATGTGATCATGTCATCACTTTGGCAGCTAATGGAGTGTGTGCTTGTGTATTCTTGGGTTTTCTAGAATTTTCTAAGACAACTGAGGACCTTTGAGTGGGGTCCTCAATAATTTTTAAGATTGTAAAGGCCTCTGGAGACCAAAATGTTTGAGATCTGTTGTTATAGATCCTAACACACACACACACACACACACACACACAAATTGGTAGCATGCTATACATATACTCCGTAGCTCTTTTCTTATTATGAAAATATGTATTGGGGATTATTTCATCACAGCACCTATAAAACAGCCTTGGTGTTTTTGAGTGGCTATATTTCCTTCTATTTTATGGTTGTTCCACATGTATTCAACCAGCTCCTACTGATGGAATTTAGTTTATTTTAAATCTTTGCTTCCATTATTACTATTATATAACAATACATATTGCACAGAATAACTCTGTATGCTCTTCATTTTCTACAAATGCAAGTATATCTCTATAATAAATTCATAGGGGTAAAACAGCTCAAAAGGTATGCACATTTAAAATAAGTACTGCCAATTGTCTTCCACAGAGAATATATCACTTTTTATACCCAAAATAGTTGCGAGTGATTGTTTCCTCACAGCTTCATCATCACACTGCTATCAAACTTTTGATCATTAAAATCTGATGGTTAAAAATATGGTATCCCAGTGTACTTTTAAATTCCATTTCTTCCATTATGAGTAGATCAAAATATATTTTTCTTTTTGAAAAGTCTTTTGTATCCTCTTCTTTGTAAAGTCCCTCCTTATATACTTTGCCCATTTGTCTTTTGATTTGTTGATTCCTTCTTATTAACAGGGTTTCTTTAAGTATTAAGGAAACTAACACATCTCTGTCTTTTGCCTTTTGATTGTTTTATCTTACCACACAAATTTTGCAACTATCAAATTAATAATCTCTTTTATGGCTTCTGGATTACAAGCCCCCCCACGACCCAACACACATATGATATTTTTAATTTTACACTATATTTTCTTCTACTATTTTTATGAGTTTTTTATGTTTTAATTTTGTATTGAAGTTGATTTAAAATGTGTTAGTTTCAGGTGTACAGCAGTGATTCAGTTATACATATTTTTTTCAGATTATTTCCCATTATAGATTATTACAAGATATTGAATATAGTTCCCTATGATATACAGTAAATCCCTGTTGCTCATCCATTTTATGTATAGTAGTTTGTATCTATCAATCCCATACTCCTAATTTATCCCTCCTCCCTCCCTTTCCATTTTAGTAACCATAAGTTTTCTATGTCTGTAAGTCTGTTTCTGTTTTGTATATAGATTCATTTGTATTATTTTTTAGATTCCACATATAAGTGATATCATATAATATTTGTCTTTCTCTGACTTAGTATGATATACCTTAGGTTCATCCATATTGTTGCAAATGGCAATATTTCACTTTTTTATGGCTGAGTAATATTCACATGTGTGCGTGCGTGCTTGTGTGTGTGTGTGTGTGTGTGTGTGTGTGTATCACATCTTTTTAAACCAATTGTCTGTTGATGGGCACTTGGGTTGTTTCCATGTCTTGGCTATTATAAACAGTGATGCTATGAACTTTGGAGTGCATGTACCTTTTTGAATTATAGTTTTCATCTTTTCCAGATATAGGCCCAGGAGTGGGATTGCCAGATCATATAGTAGCTCTATTTTCAGTTTTTAAAGGAACCTCCACACTGTTTTCCATAGTGGCTGCACCAATTTACATTCCCACCAACAGTGCAGGAGGGTTCCTTTTCTCCACACCCTCTCTAGCATTTATTCCTTGTAAACTTTTTGGTGATAGTCATTCTGAACGGTGTAAAGTGATGCCTCATTGTGGTGTTTTTTTGTTTGTCTGTTTGTTTTGCGGTACGCGGGCCTCTCACTGTTGTGGCCTCTCCTGTTGCGGAGCACAGGCTCCGGACGCGCAGCCTCAGCGGTCATGGCTCACGGGCCCAGTCGCTCCACGGCATGTGGGATCTTCCCAGACCGGGGCACGAACCCGCGTCCCCTGCATCAGCAGGCGGACTCTCAACCACTGCGCCACCAGGGAAGCCCCCTCATTGTGGTTTTGATTTGCATTTTTCTAATAATTAGCGATGTTGAGAATCTTCTAATGGACCTGTTGGCCATCTATATGTCTTCTTTGGAGAAAAGTCTATTTAGGTCTTTTGCCCATTTTTTGATTGGGTGATTTTTTTTGATATTGAGTTATATGAGCTGTTTATTTATTTTGGAATATTAACTCCTTATCAGTCACATTATTTGCAAGTATTTTCTCCCATTCTGCAGGTTGTCTTTCCATTTTTTTGATGGTTTCCTTTGCTGTGCAAAAGCTTTTAAGTTTGATTAGGTCCCATTTATTTTTGCTTTTATTTCTTTTGCCTTAGGAGACTGATTTAAGAAAATGTTGCTATGATTTATGTCCAAAAATGTTTTCTTATGTTCTCATCTAGGAGTTTTATGGTGTCATGTCTTATATTTCGGCCTTTAAACCATTTTGAGTTTATTTTTGTATGTGGTGTGAGGGAGTGTTTTAATTTCACTAATTTACATGTAGCTGTCTAGCTTTCCCAACACCATTTGTTGAAGAGCCTGTCTTTTCTCCATTGCATATTCTTGCTTCCTTTGTTATAGATTAGTTGACCATAGGTGTGTGGGGTTATTTCTGGGCTCTCTATTCTGCTCCATTAATCTGTATGTCTGTTTTTGTGCCAGTACCATGCTGTTTGATTACTGTAGCTTTGTAGTATTGTCTGAAGTGTGGAAGGGTTATGTCTGCAGCTTTGTTCTTTTTCCTCAGGATTGCTTTGGCAATATGGGGTATTTGTAGTTCCATATAAATTTTAGGGTTATTTGTTCTAGTTCTGTGAAAAATGTCATGGGTATTTTGATAGGGGGTCACAT
The DNA here is from genome assembly GCF_002837175.3 of Physeter macrocephalus. NCBI lineage: Eukaryota > Metazoa > Chordata > Mammalia > Artiodactyla > Physeteridae > Physeter > Physeter macrocephalus. The sequence goes on from NC_041225.1 coordinate 48,145,599, forward strand.
TACATCTGTAGACTGCTTTTGACAGTATGGCCATTTTAACAATACTAATTCTTCCAATGCAAGAGCATGGGATATCTTTCCATTTCTTTGAATCATCTTCAACTTCCTTTATCAATGTTTTACAGTTTTCAGTGCGTAGATCTTTCAACACCTTGGTTAAGTTTATTCGTTTGTATTTTTTTTTCACATGATTTTAAATGGGATTGTTTTTTATGCTTCAATTTCTTAATCCATTTGGACTCTTTTGGTAAAGAATTAGAGTCAAACTTTTTTAATTTGCTTCCTACATGGGACTCACTGAATTAACTCAATATTTATTTCATAAAAAACCTTTTCCCCTGATAAGAAATGCCACTTTATTATAAAATAATTTTTTGCCTACATTTGGATCTCCTCCTGGTTCCCCCATTCTGTTCATGGATCCATCTGTCTACCACTCCCCAGGAATATAATAGGCAGAAAGCTGTCCCCTCCTCCCAATTATTCTTCCTTTACAGAATTTAACTATCCTTGCTCCTTTATTTTGCCATATGAATTGTAGAACTCAACTAGTTTTTTTAAAAACCCTGTGATTTTATCTACTGAGATCACTTAAAATTTACAGGTTAACATAAGGAGCTCTGCATCCTCATAATGCTGAGTCTTTCCATCAAGAACACAGGAGGTCTTTTTTTTTAAAACCAGGTTCTTAGTAACATTTAACAATTTCTTCATATAGTTTTTGCATATTTCTTCTAATATTCATTCCTACTGTTTCTTTTGCTATTGTAAACAGATTTTTTTTTCTTTCAGATATAGTTTCTAACTGGTTATTGGTATTATATATTGGGATGCTACTGATTTTTCTATACTCATTTTGTATATCTAACTTTCTTACCAAATACACTTGTTGCTTGTAATGGTTTTCCAGTTGATCCTCTTGGACTTTCCAAGTACACAACTATATCACCTGCCAACAATGATAATTTTTCTTCTTTCTGATTTTTATACCATCTTTCCTTCTCTTACCAAGTTTTATTGGCTATCTCCTCCAAAAATAAAATTAAATCATAATGACAGTAGTGTAGAGCTTTGCATTGCTCCTAACTTTATGAGAATGATGCTAATATCTCACCATTAAGCCTGATCTGGGATGTGCCTTGAGAAATACAACTTTTTTATTGAATTACAACTCATATTTCGAAACTCCATGATCCCATCAAAATTTCAGATCCCCCCAATTAATCATTGTGGCCCCCATCCTGCACCTGCCAGATAATGTGTGTGTGCCTCTCAGACTGGAGGAATGAGTTTGTTGTCCAGTATCAGGTGGTAAACCTTGACCTGAGGACCAGGATAAGGTATTTTTAAACATTCTCCTCTAAAGGGGATTACCATAAAGGAGGTAATACACAAGTTTCAGCTTAGGGTGCTGAGTGAGAAGTTAATATTGAGGCCTAACTAATGTTCAAGGAATATTTAAGAAAAGGAGATCATGCCTACAAAATCGTTGAAACCAAACCTATTCATACACCACTGATCTCTTTCCTGAACCCCCTAAGTCCTTGCCTGTCTCTGACTCACAAAGCATATTTCAGTCCTAGCCTCTGAGTCATTTCAGACACACTTTTTTATCCTGACCCCAAACCAACTAATTGTCGTCCCTGTGCAGGCTGTAAAACCAAACTTCACAGCAGTAATTCCTGAAGAACATAAGAATAGCCTGGGATGCCTGCTTAAAACTTTAGAATCTTGGGCTCCACTCAAGACCTGCTGATTCTTATGCATGCCAACATTTGAAGAGAAGCACTGCCTTACAGTTCCATCACTGTTACAAGAGCTGATGAAATTCCCTCCAGGGCCTAGGAAGTCCAGCCCTTCTTCCTCAACTCTTCCAGGTCCAAGTTAAATCATCAGGCTGTTCTTAGAATTCTCTCTGTTTGCTCTGACCACCCTAGGGGAAACAAACATTATTTCTAAACTCTCTTGACCCAGAGTCTCCAAGAGTTCCCATGCATTTATTGGAAGATGGAGACAAGCAAATCACTCCTGGGTAGATTCTGATTGACATTCTGAAGGAAGTGGGTAAGACATGTCCATTAAACCCAGGACTAGATGAGGTAACTTGGAACCTTCTTTAGAGAAGTCAGCCTTTGCTGTGATGGCCATGAGAAACTATGACGATGAGATCTTTCCAGCCATAAAGGGCATGTGCCCAAAGCTCTGTACCCCATATTTACGAAGCAAGCTTGCCTCTAACTTTGCAGTGTCTCAGAACCCAGGCCTGCTCCAGAACTGCCTCAGATATTAAGGCTAACAGGAGCAAAATGGCATCTGCTGCATCCCCTGGTTGCCCCATCACTGATCTGCTGGTTCCCATTTTTGTAGGAGAGAATTGGTTGCCCTGTAACCACCTCTGCCCCCTTCCTGCTTCCTCTTTTCCCCCAAAGCCTGCTGAAACTGAGCAGGTCTCATCTGCAGCCTGCCCGAGTTTATGGTCACAAGTAAGGACAAGAAGCCCTTCAGATGAACAGCCATATCTACAAACTGTCTACGCTCACTTTGAAAAATGGCCTTTGAACACTGAGGAGTCCCACAGGCAGCTCCTGTGGTTGGAGTCAAATGTGGTAAGAAGTGGCAGAACTACTGAACTGCTTTTAAATTGGTCTTTAAGCAAAAAAGTAAAGTAGCTCAGTCCATTAAGGAACCCTCACTCAGAAGCTGTACCACTGACATGCCTCCTAGGGCCTCCACTAATGAACCTCCAGCAGTGACACCAGTTGCTTCCCTGCAAGTCACACCACATCAAGGCGAGTTTGCAGGGACATTAATGCATGCCTGGCCCATTGAGGGAGCCCATCTGGTGAGTTTAGCTTCTATCTCCAGCAGCATGACATAATGAAGGAAGCCCCTTTGAGGGAAGCAAAGCATTTTTCCAACATCTCTCTCCACTTCTTTACAGCAGTGATTTTCAAAGTCTGGTGAATACAAGAGGTCTCCCTTCCTTCACGGAATGATGAGCGTTCTGTAGACTTTCTTCATGACATGGGACTCTGGGTTACTTAGTAACGACTTAAATTGAGTTATCAAGGTTATTAAATGTTGGCGTTCATAAACTAAAAATGTACTCACTATTTGAGTTTGCAAAGGAGTTTAATTCAGTACCCGCTAAAAAGTGAGGACACCTTGAAGAGCCTGGCTGCCTTTCCCAGCTCCTGCTAACTGTGAGTGCAGTGCCTTAGAGGTAGCTGTACTACAACAATCTTCAGGAAGTTGGCTTTCTTATCATCAAGTATTCAGTGCCACTGTGAGTTGCACTCAATGCAAATAATACTCCAAGTGATTCTACTAGCAACAAGATTACCACACTATTGTGAGCTGGTGAGGTTTTCAAGAGCTGCTACTTTTAATTTTTCAAAATATAAACTGCTGTTCATTTTGCTTCATTAATATTAGTTTAGAGTATTATCAGTTGTTTGGATAACCCTATGGTGTGTAGTGATATATGGTTGCATTAACAGTACTTTGGGCCTACAATTTTTCCAATTATTAAAGTTTAATATTAGTCATCTATATCCCTGTGCCAATTTGCTTTTATAAGGACACTTAATGTGTTATGTGCTGCCTGTGAATTTGTGTCATTGGAATAACTTGAACCTCTGTCAAAGAAAGTGTGATAAAATCACTGAGTTGTTTTAAAACCACAAGGCACTTTTAAGCATATACAGACTTGTATATTCTCACTTTCTTCTTTTACACTGTGAATAATATGCAATATGTATTGGGCTGGCCAAAAAATTCATTCGGCTTTTTCCATAAGATGGCTCTGGAAGCGCTTAGTTGTCTTTAATTTCATTCAAAATAGTTTTGTTAGATTGTATTGTGACAGCTGTCATATCAGTGTGCATCTAAAAAAAAAACATCAAAATTGGTGAATTTTTGTGTAGCCATTTTCACATTGAAGATGGAAGGAAAAAAGCAACATTTTTGGCATATTATATTTTATTATTTCAAGAAAGGTAAAAATGCAACTGAAATGCAAAAAAATATTTGTGCAACTTCAACACCCATTTATGATAAAAAACCCTGCAGAAAGTAGGCATAGAGGGAACTTTCCTCAACATAATAAAGGCCATATATGACAAACCCACAGCCAACAACATCCTCAATGGTGAAAAACTGAAACCATTTCCACTAAGATCA
>NC_041225.1:48151084-48201764 GCF_002837175.3 Physeter macrocephalus
TCTGTCATACAGAGTGAAGTAAGTCAGAAAGAGAAAAACCAATACCGTATGCTGACACATATATATGGAATCTAAGAAAAAAAATAATAAAAAATTTTAAAAAGGTCATGAAGAACCTAGGGGTAAGATGGGAATAAAGACACAGAACTACTAGTCACTTTATTATAAAGCAGAAACTAACACCATTGTAAAGCAATTTTACTCCAATAAAGATGTTAAATAAATAAATAAATACATAAATGTACCACAGTTATAGAACATGTAAACATTAGGGGAGGCTAGGTGGAGGTGTATGGGAGCTCTCTGTACTATCTTAATAACTCTACTGTAAATCCAAAATTATTTTAACATTAAAAATTTGTTCAAAAAAAAAAGATTTCTGCAGTGTGGGAAAAGGTGCTGTGACTGATCCAACGTGTCAAAAGTGGTTTGCAAAGTTTCATGTTGGAGATTCCTTGCTGGATGATGCTCCACGGTCAGGTAGACCAGTTGAAGTTGATAGCGATCAAATCCAGATAGTAATTGAGAACGATCAACATTATACCACACAGGAGATAGCCAACATACTCAAAATATCCAAATCAAGCACTGAAAATCATTTGCACAAACTTGGTTATGTTAATTGCTTTGATGTTTGGATTCCACGTAAGTTAAATGAAAAAAACCTTCTTGACCGTATTTCCACATGCAATTCTCTATGTAAATGTAAAGAAAACGTTCCATTTTTAAAACAAATTGTGGTGGGTGATGAAAAGTGGATACTGTACAATAATGTGGAACGGAAGAGATTCTGGGGCAAGCAAAATGAACCACCACCAACCACACCAAAGGCCGGTCTTCATCCAGAGAAGGTGATGTTGTGTACATGGTGGGATTGGAAGGGAGTCCTCTACTATGAGCTCCTTCTGGAAAGCCAAACGATTAATTGCAACAAGTACTGCCCCAATTAGACCAACTGAAAGCAGCACTTGACGAAAAGCATCCAGAATTAGTCAACAGAAAATGCATAATCTTCCATCAGGATAAGGCAAGACCGCATGTTTCTTTGATGACCAGGCAAAAACTGTTACAGCTTGGCTGGAAAGTTCTGATTCATCTGCCGTATTCACCAGACACTGCACCTTCGGATTTCCATTCATTTCAGTCTTTACAAAATTCTCTTAAAGGAAAAAATTTCCATTCCCTGGAAGACTGTAAAAGGCACCTGGAACAGTTCTTTGCTCAAAAAGATAAAAAGTTTTGGGAAGATGGAGTTATAAGTTGTCTGAAAAATGGCAGAAGGTAGTGGAACAAAAGGGTGAATATGTTGTCCAATAAAGTTCTTGGTGAAAATGAAAAATGTGTCTCTTATTTTTACTTGAAAACTGAAGGAACTTTTTGGCCAACCAATATTTCTCACTAGCAACAAATGTATCATGATTTGTTTTTCTCCAATTCTTTTTTATCCTCTCCAATTCCTATCCATCACCAAAAGAGGGGATGGGTGGGCCACGGAGTCTTTTGCCTCACCCAAGTGTACTACGGTCAGAAACACTTAAGGATGATGGGGGTTCAAAGGGAAACTGCAGGGGAAGCCCACAGCTGGGGGTCCTGGCCTCCACCACTTCACTAAAGCACAGCAGCTTGCCTCAAATCTGAGCATACACTAAGTTTCTATGTTTGCAGAAAGAATCCTGCTGCCAAAAACTGTTTGAAATCTCTGCACTCCATTTTTCTATTTATGCAATACCACAGTCATTTAAAACAATTCTAGAAAAATCCAGAAAGAAAACACTACCTTGTTAGTTGTGGGAGTTGCTGTATTTTAAGAAAAGAAACACGGAAATGAATAGTCAAAGCAATGAAAAAAAAGGTGGAATTAGGTATAGAAGAAGGTTTCATTCAGTGCAATTTAACCTAGCAAAGCACTCAGCTGGGTGTTGAGAGAGAATGGGGTGGGAATGATGCCAAGATGAATGAGAAAAAATAGATTTTTTGGTCCAAGAGAACAATGAGAGAAGTTCAAAACTGACTATGATACAGAAAAGAGAGATGCAATGGGCACAGGGAAGGGGAGCGGTCTAAAGGAGAGGGGATCACTTTAATTGTGAGGGATGAGGGAGGAAGCTTCTCCTCCAACCCTGGGTTGGCATGACTTAGTCATTCCACAGAAATTTACCACTGATATGGCACTTCGCATTTACCACTGAGAAGGCACTTCGCAAGGCCAAGGAAAGGATACCGAGAGCCAGGGATGCCCTTGTTCATCTCAACACCAAGGAAAGTGATTTAAGACAAGGTTTCTCAAACTTGATTGTGCATACAAATTACCTGGTTGGTGGGAGGAGTCTTGGTAAAAAGCAGATTCTGGGGAATTCCCTGGCAGTCCAGTGGTTAAGACTCCATGCTTCCACTGCAGGGGGCATGAGTTCCATCCCTGGTCGGGGAACTAAGATCCTGCATGACGCATGACACAGCCGGGGGAGAAAAAAAAAAAAAGCAGATCCTGATTCAGCAGGTGAAGGGTTGGCCTGATATCCTGCATTTCTAACAATCTCCCACGTGACTCCAATGCTGCTAGTCAGATACTTCGAGCAGCGGGGTCTAAAAAACCGTGCCACAGTCAGATGTTAGTAATACATCATAAGGCATTAACTTCTGTGACAAATACTGCTACTTGCCTGCCCAACATCCATCTCCTTTTATTTTACAATGAGAGTCCCAGTTTTGTTCGTCAGGGTAATATGCTCAGCTAAAACAGTTTGCTTCCCCAGTATCCACTGCAGTGGTGTTGCAGGAAGGGGGTTACCCCTTCCAGGGGCCAAGAGTGGGCTCTTGTCTAACACTCAGAAATGAACTGTCTAAGGACGTGCTGACAAAGCAAGAGACTATATTGGGAAGGGGGAGAGCACAGGGTAAGGGAACCCAGGAGAACTGCTCTGCCACGTGGCTTGCAGTCTCAGGTTTATGGTAATGGAATTAGTTCCTGGGTTGTCTCTGGCCAATCATTCTGACTCAGGGTCCTTCCTGGTGGCACTCGCATCACTCAGCCAAGATGGATTCCAGCGAGAAGGATTCTGGGAGGTTGGTAGAACATACGGACTGGCATCTCCTCTCTCCTTTTGACCTTTCCCAAGTTGTTCCAGTTGGTGGTAGCCTGTTAGTTCCGCGTTCCTTACCAGGACCTCCTGTTCAAGTGGCTACTATCTTGCCTGGCCAGGGCTGGAGGTTTCAGTCAGTGTTTCCCTTAACAGTGGGAGTGGGGGTGACACAATTCAGATAAAAAAGGTGCAGGCAGAACTTTCTGGAGAAGGTAACCTTTCCTGTTTAAAATGGCAAAACCTCTGATGGAGGAGGTCTTGGTCTCTGTCTTGGCTTTCGGTGTCTTCTCCTTTTTCCTGACTGAAATATGGACCTAATGCCTGGAGAGGCAGCAGCTCTCTTGCCATCATGACATTGAAAACCACAGACTCAAGATGGTAGAGCTGGAAGAAGCAGCCTTGATCCTTCATGCTTTGTGGACTCTGCCTTCCTACTGTTTCTTGGTGTCTAGGTTTGGGTTTCCACAGAAGCAGCCCTCAGACAAGAATTCAACTGTTGTTCATTTGGGAAGTAATCCCAGGAAATGGTGACACAGGGAAGGGAAGGAAGCCAAAAATGGTGTGTCATCTATTCAGTTACCACAGTGGGAAACTGGAGCTTAGTCTCACTAGGGAAGTCCAAAAGACCATGTAGCACACATACCAGAATTATCCCACCAAGGGGAGAGGGGGTTGGAGCATGCACCCATGAAATCCCATCCATCCTTGGGGGAGGGCTGCTTTTGCAGGGCGTTAATTCTCCAGCACACTGGCTTGCCGTACACACAGGCCAGACATACTTCCGCAGCCTGAAAAAACCCTCGGACCAAGGTTGAGGATATTTTCAGTATCAGTGAGGAGCGTATAGACAGGCATCTGCTGCACCTGGTAAAACTCAATCCAGACTCTGTTACTGAGTCAAACACAACTCTAGCTGAAAATCACCTTAGGAGTATTCTGATTTTGAAAGAAGTTCTCACCCCTATCACAAGAACATAGAAGGCAAAATTATTTAACACTAAGTTATATACCTGTAATGGCAGAGTGCAAGGCAACATATTTAGAGGCAGGAAGCCTTTTCTAGCAAACTTTAAAACACACTATATAGGCAACCACATACTCTGCCAATGGGAGCAGGCAGCAGGCTTCTCCACAATGTGGGGATTTTGATATAACACTCAGAGCTTATAAATATGTTATCGACACAGAATATTTTCCCACTTAGTCTAGATTTTATTTTCTTGCTTCTTGGGCAAATCAAAGAGACTTTCCATGAGTTCCATGAGGAAAAAGCATTCTCCAGGTAGGGAAAGCTCCCATCCTTCTAAATGATTAGCATCCTTATGCATGACTGAGAAGATGAAATAAGAAGAAAGTTACTCAGAAAAGCACATGGTAGCAAGCTGAGACAAGGCAGAAATGTGAAGAAAGATGAAAAGAACGAATTCAGAAAGTTCTTGTATGTAGAAACTGGAAGTGAGGACACTGAGATCATCTCTTATTCTTGTCCGAGCCCTCTGGATGACCTTGAGGAGAATGAAAGCAGCGTGGGGAGGAGAAGGGCCCCAGCCTCAACTCCACACCACTGCCCATCACCCCACTCTGCACAGCACCTGGCTTAAGGGTTGGCCGCAGCCAAGGCAACACAGACTGGAAGTTAAGCAGGCCTAAAAATTCAAAGTTCAATGATTTCAAAGAAAATCTCAGCAGAAAAAGCAGCTATCACTGAGGGGCAGAGAGCAGCAGTAGCTGCAATGATACTGTAACCCCCCCCCCTCCACTGACCCAAGGAATGAGCTTTGGGCCGGCAGGGCCAGAGTACCACCAGGACAAAAAACAATAATAAAAACAAAAACAAACAAACAAACAAACAAAAAAAGCAATAAGCCCAAGCTCATGGAGGAAAAGGGGAACTGCTTTCTTTTTAAAGAATTGTAAGAACTTTTCATGGTCTCAGATATTTCCAAATCAGGTTTCAACACAGCCAAAGGGCATGCAATTAAGCAAATGTTTTTGCTACGTAAGAGTAAGCACTTTACTTTCTTTGCTGTTGTATAAATCACAACTATGGAATTGTCCTTCTTGAATCACCAATGCAGGCCCCGAAGTGATCTTCATCATTTCTTTCTTAGGAGTTTGTTGGCTTGGTCTCTTAAGAGTTAAGACCTTTGAGAATCTCAGCTTACAAGCTTATCCATAACATGAGATACATCCATCTTTTCCATGTCTTAGAGTTGTTGTCAAAGTCAAAACAGAAAATGTATCATCTATGAGAAATGGCTTATAAACTGAGAGTAAATGTAAAAGACTATTATTACTAACATTGCGGTTGTCCCCTAAGCAGATCTGGGTTTGCTGTTTATACAATATTAGTGTGACCTTGGATAATACAATAATACAATGTGACTCTGAGGATTAAATGAGATAGTATGTATTCAGAGCTAGCACAGGCCCTAGCACATTATACGCTCTGTATGTGCTGGCTATTGTTATCATTATCACCATCACCACCACCACCCCCAACAGCACCACCCTCATCATCATCAACATGTCGCATTTATTTTAAATTATAAATGCCCCCAATTAGTGAACATTCTCTTGCCTTGCTTCATGAGCATTTGCCGCTTGTGTTTCCTTTTTGAGCCAATCTCTAAGCCACCAAACAGCATCAGAAAAGTGAGAAATAAGACTTTTAATGATACCCTGAGAGGTTCTTCTCTTCCAAAAGATAAGTAATGAATGAATGTGAGGTTACTTTGAAAAGCAAATAATGTACCCTCCATATTGTTATTATTTTTGCCCAGTTTTTATTTTTGTCAACAGCACTCACACAGGTGTTGTCACCATCAAGCCTGGGAAATGTAGAAAAGGATGCTGGACCTTTTCAACAAAACAGTCATGGAGCAGATTTTTCATTAGCCCTGCAGCTAGTCAAAGGTAGTTTAGCCACCCGTGGACAACTCAGGTCCATTTCATCCATCACCCTTCCAAAACCTCATAGCATCACAGAATGTGAATGCTGGAAAAGCCCTCAGCAATCTAGTCAATCCTTTCATTTTATAGATGGGGAAACTAGGATAAAGAAAAATAAAGGACTTGAACAATACCCAGATAACGAGAGGTGGGAACAGGGCCAGAACCCATGTCTATTTAACTCTCAAACCGGTGTTCTTTCACTACCTGGTGCCACCTCTTCTTGCAGTCAGGTGGCACAGTCAGAGCCTTGGCAGGAAGGGTGGCAGGAAGGAAGCTCATGCAGGTGGGAGAAGCCAGGAGCAGCTGGAAATTAGCTGGCTGCAGTGAAGATGAAACATACATGGAAACAAGCCCCAGGAACAGATAGAGGCAGGCATGAAACAAGGCAAGAATGGAGCAGACCTGTCCAAAGGGTAGGAAGAACAGATGGGAGCCCAAACCCAGCTGGCAGGGACATCAAGCCAAGCTGTCAGAGACAATTACCTGGGATCCAGACTCATGGGACTCGCTGTGTTACTGGTTCCACATCTCTAGGAAGTCCAGCTCTGACCTGGAGTGACCAGGACTGAGGGATGGACTGTCATTCTGAGATATAAAGGGTTGACTTTGGTTTCTGATGTTATTTTGATTATGGGTGTTCCAACCTTACCATTCCAAAGGGTCTCATGTGATGAAAGCTTAGGTCAAGGGTGGAAACCACAGGCTGACAGTAAGAGTTTCACAAATCTTGAGTACAAAAGCCTGAAAAATGAAGCATGAATTTCCTCCCAACCCCGGATACTGAGAGCATTCACCAGGACTGAGTTTCTGCAAGAGCTGACGATTAGGAGAATCAGAAGAAACTGGTCCTCAATGAAAGGAAATTTTCATGTTTGTCCCATGACTTAAGTGCGACTTAAAAAATAAATCTTAAAAATCAAATCCTTTTATTCTGAGGCAAATATATAGAATGTGTGAAAGACCACATTTTCTACCTATTAGCATTTCCTGAGTAGAATAATAGCTTAGCTTTGTGGAGATAAAGAGGACACTTGAGGCAGAAAATAGTGTGTACAATGGCACAGAAGTAAGAAACAGCACTCCTTGACCAAAGAACAGCAAGGATGACTGGAGAATGGGGTGTGTGTCAGACAGCAACCACAGAAAGGGTTGGAAAAGCAGGCAGAAGTTAGGACTTGGAGGGCTTTGCATACTAGATGGGGTCCTTTGGACTTTATCACAATAGATCCTCATAATGAGTCTCAAGTACAGTCGGTCATCATCATTCATACATTTGGTATTTGCAAATTCTCCTACTCACTAAAATTTATTTGTAACACCCAAATCAATACTTGCAGTGCTTTCTCGGTCACTCACAGACATGTGCAGAGCAGCAAACATTTTTGTACACATTCCCAGATGAGGTGAAACAAGGAGGTATTCTTTTGGTCTCAGTTCTCATACTATAAACCAGGGCCCTTTCTGCCATCTATTTAGTGCCACATTTTTCACATTTTGTGCTTTGTATTAGTTATTCCACTGTTTCCGGTAGTCCCCAACTGCACTGCTGGAGTGCTGCACAGCAAGAAGGCAGAGAAAATGCGTGTGTTAGACAGGCTGCACTCCGACGTGAGTCACAGTGCTGTTGGCTGTGTGTTTAATGTTAATGAATCAGTGATAGATATTAAAGGTTTTTAAAAAGAAACACACATAAAACAGCATTATGTATTGATAGATTAATTAAACTTCTGTGACAGAGGCTCACAGGAACCTAACTCTGCATTTCCCCCTAGGAGCACTGATTCAGTATTCACTAATTCAGAGTTCTCATCGCCTTTACAGAACATAACTACCACAAATAAAGAGATTCCACTGGACTTAGCACAGCTTTGTTTTATTTTACTTTTAAATTTCCATTTCACAAATGGTGAACCTAAATCTCACAAGGCTGAGACTTGCCCAAGGCCCCATACCTACTAAATGATGGAGTCAGAACTTGAACCCAAATGGTGTGACCCCCAACTCCCATCATATTTCTAGTCTGAAACACTGAAGATGCTAAAATAACAGAAATGCCAGTGTCCGGCAGGCCAGGTCTTAGAAATCTGCAGTCAGCTACACCACAAAACTGAAAGATAGTTCACTGCAAGTCTGTAAGGATGCCTAGCCAGCTCCTGATTGAAGGGAATGGCCAGGTAAAGCACTAGAATCCTGCGTGGCTCCACCTGAGCTGGGCTTTACAAAGATTAGACTTATCAGTGGCTTGTTACAGGATGCACAGTGAGCTGTTGGCAGTCCCTGGAGGAGCCCAGTGTCTTAACATTCCACATGCAGCAGAGCCTGGTGGCCTGGAGTCAGTCAGATAATAGCAGCCTGGTGTATGTACACTTAATGGTCCCTCCAGCAACTCCAAAGCCCTCCTTCTGCTTCCAAGTCCTGAAATATTTTTAAGGAAGACTGAACAGATTATGAAGGAAATCAATGAAGGGCATGGTATTGTGAGGGAGAAAAGTATGAAAAGGAGGCCATGGGGTGAAGTAAAACGACAGCTTTCTGCTCAGGCTGTGCTCCTTTGGGGTTCTTAGATGCCTTTTTTATATCCAGCTGGTCTGCATGAAAATGTAAACACAACTCGTGAGTGGTGAAGCGTGTGTGTGTGTGTCTCTGTGTGTGTGCGTGTGTGTGTATGTTGGGCAAATGGGGTGAGGGGAACCAAATTATCAGAAGAAAAAAAAAGAAAAATTTTCCCATCTGCTATATTAGTAATTGACCATCTCTACAAGATCCCCTTCAAATCTGCCCAGATTTGTTCCTTCAAAGAGAAAAAAATCAAAATTGAAAAGCGTCAAACTAGACAGCAGCAGCTCCAGGTTAATCATGGAGTTTGTCTTATCAGCCCCAGCTTCTCCTTCCAAGATTTTCTGCCCCCTCTCAGACGCTCAGGACCCAATGGTCTCATCCTATGTCCCCCCCTCTAAGAAGCATGGGATTTATTGTTTAAAGGCATCTTGCAGGCCAGCTAATCAGAACACGTACCCAAGGCAGGGATATACACTTTGGCACTATTAAAAGGGTCTTTCGACCTCCACTGGAACACTGTCCGCCCTGTGAAGTTGTGGGGGAGGGTTCCTCTAATGACAGGGTCAGCAAACTACGGCCCACAGGCCAAATCTGGCCTGCCATCTGCTTTTGTAAATAGTATTTTATTGTCACACAGCCATGCTTATTATGTATTGCCTATGGCTACTTTCATACTACAGTAGCAGAGTCGAGTAAATATGACAAAGACTGTATGGCCTATAAAGTCTAGAATATCTACTATCTGTCCCTTTAGTGAAAAAGTTTTCCAGATCCTGCTTTAAATGAAATGGAAGGGTTTTCTTACATTACACTGAAATCTGCAATCTGCCCTGTTGGCCATCATTCTCCCCTGGAGTGCCATGGGAGGCTATGTCCTCTTCCATCAGATAGCTCACTCCTGTTCACCATCAGACAACCCTTTGGTTATGTATAATCAATCACTGTGGTTTGCTCTTGGTTCTGTCTTCCCTGAGATGGAAACCCCTGCCATATTCACTCACTGCTTGTATTTTAGAAGGGGACCAATACACACCCATACCTGATCATGCTCTGCATTCTAAGGAAGCTCTGTACTTCTCATGCCCACTCCCTCCCCTCCCCTCTGCCCCAGAAATCTTTGGGTTCTTAAACTTAAGTACTTAAACATATAGTGCTAGATATAACTTGTACTTATTTAGCAACAATTCCCTTTACAAAGAGCCTGTCTGGTGAGATTTGCTTTGCCTATTAATCAATTTGCAGCCCCTGGCCAAATGGGTAGGGTAACAAGCAAATGTAGACAAGAAGGAAAAAATGTTTGAATTCCGTTTGGCTGGATATCAGAATCAATGATTGCTGTAGAAAAAAAAAAAAAAAAGACCTTATAGACCAATTCTTTTATTTGCAGAGGAGTGAGCAGAGACCCAGAGAGCTTATAGAGCTTGCCCAAGGTCACGAAACTGAGCAGTGGTGAGATTTAGACAAGAACTCAGGTGTTCTGACTCCAGGATCATTCTTTCCACTGTTGTTTTTATTTTCATCTCTCCATATGACTAATTCCCTTAGAGCTATAGTAAAAAGTGTTTTGGGCATCTCAATGAACGTAACTGGGATAAGAGAAGATCTGTTGTAGGCCATATTACCCTATATACAAAGATTCCTCTTCATCCCACTTTCCCCCAACTCTCTGAGGCTTTGGAGTCAGGCCTACGACAGTCAGAAAAAATCATCAACATTTATATAACTGATATAATTTACTGAGCACTTACTATGTACCAAGCAGTCTGACAACTGCTTTTACACTGATCATCTAATTTAATCCTTACAACAACAAGAAGATATTATTATTATCCAATTGTATGACACAGAAGACCAGGTTTTAAAAGAGCTAGCTGAGTGGCCATTTGGTGGAACTGGGATCCCACAAGCAGACAATCTGACTACAGAGCTGGAGCCCCATGGCCCCCATACTCTTCTCCTCCTGTTGTTGAAATCTCACTGGAGCTTAGTTACTGCGTGACACAGAGCCAAGTCTTTTCACAGAGGCATTGTTTGGTTGTCCTTTCCCTAATACTCTTCATCTCTTTCTCTTCTTCCATTTTCATGTGCAATCAAGCAATGATTTTTTTGTTCAATCAGAAAAGATCTATATGGACCCATTACAAATCTATATTTCCTTTTCCGGTTTCTCCTCTTATTTTTCTCTCCTTTCATTCTTTTCTTCTCCCTTTAATGGTTTACATCTGCCTGAAGTGCCCACAGGTATTCCCAGCTCAGACAAGGCATGCAGAAATAAGAGTTTGCTCTGCTTTGGATCCTGTTCTGTTAAAGCCACAGTCCACGCTACTGACCCTACCTCCTCCACAGCAGGCACCTGACTGTGGCCTTAGAAAGGGACAAACTTGGACCCTGAATTCAGTTCTGCTCATATTGGCTCTTTCTACACCACACACTATAAGTGATACTGGAATACAAAAAGAAAATACAGTCCCTGCCTTCCTGTAGTTTATTGCCTGGGAGGTCAGGGAAACTTCCAGGCAAAGAAAAATGCTTAATCTGAGTATTTTAAGATCAGTAAGACCCAGCCAAATCCAGAAAGAGAAAGAAGGTGTGGGTTCATGTAGAGAATTTAACATGCATGGATCCTCAGTCTAGGGTCCACTGAAGATGAAGGAATCCCTTGAGCCTATTCACAGGGTAAGACTAAGAGTCCTTTACTCATATAACAGCCATGATTCAGCAAACGTTTGCACTGTATCTTATGCCTTTTAAATGTTATCTCATTAATTCTTTACAACGAACTACTGGTAGCTAGCATCAGCCCCACTGTATAGATCTTATGGGCTTAGAGAAACTAAGTTCCTTGCCCAGTTTAGGAAGATAAGAAGTGACTCAGGTGAAACTGGAAAAGTGCTTATTCTGATTTTCAAGTCCATGCTCCTTACCTCTACATACATTTCTGCCCTCCCTGGAGCAGTGTGAGCTTCTCTTTTCCAACCTGAGATATACTGACCCATTATTCACTGGGAGCTTTTATAAGAGGTGAAGTTGGGGGTTGAATATGCTCAAAAGGGTTACATGAACCCTGAAGGCAAATTGTCAGGAAGAGCATGGGAAGTTGTGCCCTCCCAGCGGCATCCCCCCTCCAGAGGTGCTCGATGGCACAGCAAGAAAAGCACATGGTGTTCAAGGGCAATGTACCGTGTTTGTGTCCTCTCTCTCTGCCACACTTTGCAAAGCTGGCATTTTTGCAGGGCCCCTTAGACTGGCTCTTGAGGCCTGTGTCTCCCTCCCCACCATTACTAGGCCCCTGACTTATGCCTGGATGTCTGGATGCTGGCTGATGTACAACAGGTGGCTCTGCAGTCCCTCAGGGCTCCCAGCACCCCTGGGCTCCAAGCTGAGCTCCTGACCACTGGCTCCAGCACAATCTTGGCCTGGAAATTACCAACTGCTTTTGGTAATGACATGGCCAATGATGGATAAATGTTTTACTCCTTCTTCCAGATCCCTTACTAAACTTAAGTATCCAGTACTTAAAAAAAAAAAACCCCGCAAAACACAAAGTCAGCAGGTTTACAAAAATTAAACAAAGCCCTGCAGGCAGAGCTGATGCAAAGTCCATGTCCAGAGCAGTGAGGGAAGCTGCAGGTTGGAGCTAGTGTTTGCACCTCCCTTTGGGCCCAGCAGCTGGGGCCTGGCCATGTGGGTTTGAGGACCAGCTGCAAGATGGGGAAACCAGGACTCCTTAGAACAGAAGCTAGGTTCTGAGACTAAAAGAGTTGTGTGAGGTCAATAAACACTGGACTTGTTCTCCCCTAAAGGCCCCCAGGGTATTAGTTATAGTCAGAACAATCTTCTTAAATCTAACTCTATGTTTTCCGTCTGCCAGTCTTATGTCCGAGCAGGGTTAAGTTCTGGGAGACAGTTACCTGTGGCCGGCACCCGACACTTGAGAGAGCAGAAGGGTTTAAAGTCAGAAGAACTGGATGAAGCGATGTCTCAGTCACTTGCTGGTTGTGGAACCCAGGCACAGCCCAAATCTCCCTGAGCCTGTTTCTAACCTATAAGATGAACAAAAGATGTATTATACAGACACGAAAACCCTACTGTGAGAATCAACTGAGTTAATCTATGCAGAGGGCAGACGCACAGTAGGAGCTTAATCCCCTTTGGTGAAGACTTATTTGTTTATATGTCAGTTTTACATTCAGAAAACTATCAGAACACAACATTTATTGTATTGTATTTATTACTTTATAACTCCCTTTTCCTATTGATTTAGAAACCCTTAAGAAGAGTTATTCACCAAATGTTTGCTGAATCAGTGAATGAAAAGATGGAAGGACAAGAAAAGGAGAGAGCAGTGGAAAGAAAGATTTTAATAAATACATATGGGAATTTCCTTCTAGCTATTATGTATTCCCCTCAGCACATGGATGCATGAATCCATTTAACAAACATTTGCGGGGGCACATTTGCTGTGTATTAAGTGTTAGATATACAAAGAAAGATAAAAAAGACACTCCAAGAAAAATGAAAAGCTCTCAGGAAAATTATGTCCAAATATGAAGCAGCTGGCTTGACAAAGAACAGGAGATCACTGTCCTTAAAGAAGAAACGAACTGGATTTTGAACAACAGACAGACTGAGTGGTAAAAGGAATAGGGAGAAAAGTCTTCCCTTAACAAGAAAAATGTACAATTCAAAACTTTAGGATGGGGTTGAGGAGGGGCAAGCACAAGAAAGGCAAAATCCAAATATGAAATCAGCTTAAATACGATGTGATTTTGAGCAAGTGGTGGAATGTAATAAAGAAATCCATTTGAGGATTTCCCCCTTAAGATGTACAAGAGGAAAGATATTGCAACTACAGAGAAATTGGTAATTGGAGCATAGTATTGTACTTGGCTCTGCAATGAACAGTCAGCACCTCCTTATAAATAACCTCAAAGCTTTGTGTTGGCTTCCACTTTTGGAATCAACTTAGAGTGAAGGCAAAGAAAACTTAATTATAATTCTAAAACATCATGTAGATACTCTCAACTTTAGCAATGTATGATTCAGCTCACAGAAATTGAGAGGTGAAAGAACAGGAAGTAAAGGGAGGGGTAATGAGTAGCCCAGAAGATATGTATTCTTTATTGTCAGAGGTATATTTCAAGGGATATCTGGATCAAAGGTAAATATATATGTAATTTTGTTAGATATTACCAAATTCCCTCTATAGGAGTTGTACCATTTCACATTCCTACCAGCAATGAATGAGAGTTCCTGTTTTCCAGCCCTAATTCTGAAGAATAAAAAGTGGTATCTCAGTATAATCTTAATTTTAATTTCTCTTATTATGAGTCAAGTTGCATGAATTTTTTATCATTGACAAGTTTCTTCTTACTTCGATGTAGTCAAATTTATCAGTCTTTTCTGTTATTAAATCTGGATTTTACTGTCAAAGTTCAAAGCAGAATTAATAAGAATATACGCAAGTCATAGCAGATTTTGCCCATGTTTTATTCTAGCACTTGTGTGGTTTTGTTTTTCATATTCAAGTCTCTGATCCATTTGGATTCCTGAAATAAATCCCATGTGGTCACTGAGCATAATCCTTTCTATGTTGCTGGATTTAGTATAAGAATTTTTGCATTTATTTTCATGAAGATTAATGCTCTGTGGTTTTCTTTCCTTGTGATATCATTGTCTGGCTTTGGTGTCAAGATAATACTGGCCCCAAAGAATGAGTTGAGAAGAGCTCTTTTGTCTATTTTCTGAAAGTGTTTGTGTAAGATTGGCATATATTTGATTCATATATATGAATTCATTCAACTAAGCCTGGGCTTTTCTTTGTGGGATGATTTTTAATTACTAATCAGAATTTTTTACTCATTGTATGCCTAACCAAATTTTCGATTTATTCTTGAGTCAGTTTTGATATTTTTGTGTCTGTCAAGGAATTTGCTCATTTTATAGAAATTGTTGAATTTGTTAGCATAAAGTGATTTCTAATATTCTCTTATAATTCCATTAATTCTTGTAGCATTTATAGCAATGTCCCTTTTTCATTCCTGATATTGGGCAATTTGTGTTTTCGCTCTTTTTCTATGTCAGTACAGCTAAAGGTTTGTCTTTTAAAAAATCTTTTCAAGGACCTGGCTTTTCTGGTTTTACTGATTTTCTCTATTGCCGTTCTGTTTTCTATTTCATTGAAAATATATTATTTATTTCTTCTAGTTACTTTGATTTGTTCTTCTGTTTCTAACATCTTGAAGTAGAAACTTAGATTATTGAATTTAGATCTTTCTTCCTTTCTAATATAAGCATTTTAAAGCTATAAATTTTCCTCTGAGCACTGCTTTATCTGCAGCCTAAAACTTCCTAAATATTGTGTAGTTATTTTCATTTATTTTCATTTTCTTTAAGATATCTTATTTCTCCTATGATTTCTTTTTTGACCAATGGGTTTTATAGAAGTAGGTTTAATTTTCAATATTGGGAATTTTTAAGATTTCTTTGTTGTAAATTTCTAATTTATTACTGTTGCGGTTGGAGAACATATTTTGTATGATTTGAATGTGTGTAAATTGATTAGGACTTGTTTAATAGCCTAACATAAATTCTATCCTACAGAATATTCTATTTGCACTTTAAAAAAATGGGTACTCTGCTGTTGTTGGGTGGCATGCTTTATAAATAGCTGGTTAAGTCTTCTCTATCCTAATTAATTCTCTAATTATATTTATTATTAATGGTGATATATTGAAATATCCAACTATTATAATCAAATTGTCTATTTTGTTAACATCTTTATTGGAGTATAATTGATCTATAATGGTGTGTTAGTTTCTGCTTTATAACAAAATGAATCAGCCATACATATACATATATCCCCATCTCTCCTCCCTCTTATGCCTCCCTTCCACCCTCCTTTTCCCACCCCTCCAGGTGGTCACAAAGCACCCAGCTGATCTCCCTGTGCTATGTGATTGCTTCCCACTACCTACTGATTTTACATTTGGTAGTGTATATAGGTCCATGCCACTCTCCCACTTCGCCCCAGCTTACACTTCCTCCTCCCCGTGTCCTCAAATCTATTATCTACGTCTGCGTCTTTATTCCCATCCTGCCCCTAGGTTCTTCAGAACCATTTTCTTTTCTTTTTTTTTTTTAAGATTCTATACATATGTGTTAGCATACGGCATTTGTTTTTCTCTTTCTGACTTACTTCACTCTGCATGACAGACTCTAGGTGAATGAACCTCACTACAAATAATTATATTTTGTTTCTTTTTATGGCTGAGCAATATTCCATTGTATATATGTACCACATCTTCTTTATCCATTCATCTGTCGATGGACACTTAGGTTGCTTCCATGTCCTGGCTATTGTAAATAGAGCTAAAATGAACATTGTAGTACATGACTCTTTTTGAATTATGGTTTTATCAGGGTATATGCCCAGGTGTGGGATTGCTGGGTCGTACAGTAGTTCTATTTTTAGTTTTCTAAGGAACCTCCATACTGTTCTCCATAGTGGCTGTATCAATTTACATTCGCACCAACAGTGTAAGAGGGCTCCCATTTCACCACACCCTCTCCAGCTTTCATTGGTTGTAGACTTTTTCATGATGGCCATTCTGACCTGTGTGAGGTGATACCTCATTGTAGTTTTGATTTGCAATTCTCTAATGATTAGTGATGTTGAGCATCCTTTCATGTGTTTGTTGACTATCTGTATATCTTCTTGCAGAAATGTCTATTTAGGTCTTCTGCCTATTTTTGGATTGGGTTGTTTGTTTTTTTGATATTGAGCTGCATGAGCTACTTGTAAATTTTGGAGATTAATCCTTTGTCAGTTGCTTCCTTTGCAAATATTTTCTCCCATTCTGCGGGTTGTCTTTTTGTCTTGTTTATGGTTTGGTTTGCTATGCAAAAGCTATTAAGTTTTATTAGGTCCCATTTGTTAATTTTTGTTTTTATTTCCAATTCTCCAGGAAGTGGGTCAAAAAGGATCTTGCTGTGCTTTATGTCACAGAGCGGTCTGCCTATGTTTTGCTCTAAGAGTATTATAGTGTCTGGCTTTACATTTAGGTCTTTAATCCATTTTCAGTTTATTTTTCAGTATGGTGTTAAGGATTGTTCTAATTTCATTATTTAACATGTAGCTGTCCAGTTTTCCCAGCACCACTTATTGAAGAGGCTGTCTTTTCTGCATTGTATATCCATTTGGGGTCTCTTGTGTTTCCACAAAATTGTGCAATTTTTTGTTCTAGTTCTGTGAAAAATGCCAGTGGTAGTTTGATAGGGATTGCACTGAATCTGTAGATTGCTTTGGGTGTACACTCGTTTTCACAATGTTGATTCTTCCAATCCAAGAACATGGCATATCTCTACATCTGTTTGTATCATCTTTAATACCTTTCATCAATGTCTTATAGTTTTCTGCATACAGGTCTTTTGTCTCCTTAGATAGGTTTATCCCTAGGTATTTTATTCTCTTTGTTGCAATGGTAAATGGGAGAGTTTCTTTAATTTCTTTTTCAGATTTTTCATCATTAGTGTATAGGAATGCCAGAGATTTCTGGGCATTAATTTTGTATCCTGCTACTTTACTAAATTCATTGATTAGCTCTAGTACTTTCCTGATAGCATCTTTAGGATTCTCTCTATATACTATCATGTCATCTGAAAACAGTGACAGCTTTACTTCTTCTTTTCTGATTTGGTTTCCTTTTATTTCTTTTTCTTCTCTGATTGCTGTGGCTTAAACTTCCAAAACTATGTTGAATAATTGTGGTGAGAGTGACAACCTTGTCTTCTTCCTGATATTAGAGGAAATGGTTTCAGTTTTTCACCATTGAGAATGATGCTGCCTGTGGGTTTGTCATATGTGGCCTTTATTATGTTGAGGTAAGTTCCCTCTATGCCTACTTTCTAGAGGGTTTTTATCATAAATGGGTGTTGAATTTTGTCAAAAGCTTTTTCTGCAACTATTGAGATGATCAAATGGTTTTTCTTCTTCATTTTCTTAACATGGTGTATCACCATATTGATTGACTTGCATATATTGAAGAATCCTTGCATTCCTGGGATAAACCCCACTTGATCATGGTGTATGATCCTTTTAATGTGCTGTTGGATTCTGTTTGCTAGTATTATGTTGAGGATTTTTGCATCTATGCTCATCAGTGATACTGGCCTGTATTCTTCTTTCTTTGTGACATCTTTGTCTGGCTTGGGTATCAGGGTGATGGTGGCCTCATAGAAAGAGTTTGGGAGTGTTCCTCCCTCTGCTATATTTTGGAAGAGGTTGAGAAGGATAGGTGTTAGCTCTTCTCTAAATGTTTGATAGAATTCGCCTGTGAAGCAATCTGGTCCTGGGCTTTTGTTTGCTGGAAGATTTTTAATCACAGTCGCAATTTCAGTGCTTCTGACTGGTCTGTTTATGTTTTCTCTTTCTTCCTGGTTCAGTCTCAGAACGTTGTGCTTTTCTAAGAATTTGTCCATTTCTTCCAGGTTGTCCATTTTATTGGCATTTAGTTGCTTGTAGTAATCTCTCATGATCCTTTGTATTTCTGCACTGTCAGTTGTTATTTCTCCTCTACATTTCTAATTCTACTGATTTGAGTCTTTTCTCTTTTTTCTTGATGACTCTAGCTAATGGTATATCAGTTTGTTTATCTTCTCACAGAACCAGCTTTTAGTTTTATTGACCTTTGCTATCGTTTCCTTCATTTCTTTTTCATTTATTTCTCATCTGATCTTTCTTTCTTTCTTTCCTCTGCCAAGTTTGGGGGTTTTTTGTTCCTCTTTCCCTAACTGCTTTAGGTGTAAGGTTAGGTTGTTTGAGATTTTTGTGGTTTTTTGAGGTAGCATTGCATTGCTATACACTTCCCTCTTAGAACTGCTTCTGCTGCATCCCATAGCATTTGGGTCGTCGTGTTTTCATTGTCATTTGTTTCTAGTTATTTTTTGATTTCTTCAGAGTAGTAGATATCTCTTGGTTATTTAGTAGTGTATTGTTTAGTCTCCATGTGTTTGTATTTTTTACCGATTTCTTCATATAATTGATATCTAGTCTAATGGTGCTGTGGTCGGAAAATATACTTGATACGATTTCAACTTTCATAAATTTACCAAGGCTTGATTTGTGACCCAAGATATGATCTATCCTGGAGAATGTTCCATGAGCACTTGAGAAGAAAGTGTAGTCTGGTGTTTTTCGATGGAATGGCCTATAAATATCAATTAAGTCCATCTTGTTTAACGTATCATTTAAAGACTGTGTTTCCTTATTTTCATTTTGGATGATCTGTCCATTGGTGAAAGTGGGGTGTTAATGTTCCGTACTATGATTGTGCTACTGTCGATTTCCCCTTTTATGGCTGTTAGCATTTGCCTCAAATATTGAGGTGCTCCTATGTTGGGTGCATAAATATTTACAATTGTTATATCTTCTTGTTGGATTGATCCCTTGATTATGTAGCATCCCTCTTTTCCTCTTGGGATAGTCTTTATTTTAAAGTCGATTTTGTCTGGTATGAGAATTGCTACTCTAGCTTTCTTTTGATTTCTATTTGCATGGTGTATCTTTTTCCATCCCCTGACTTTCAGTCTGTGTCCCTAGGTCTGAAGTGAGTCTCTTGTAGACAGCATATAAATGGGTCTTGTTTTTGTATCCATTCACCCAGTCTATGTCTTTTGGTTGGAGCATTTAATCCAGTAACATTTAAGTTAATTATCAATATGTATGTTCCTATTAACATTTTCTTAATAGTTTTGGGTTTGTTATTGTAGGCCTTTTCCTTCTCTTGTGTTTCCTGCCTAGAGAAGTTCCTTTAGCGTTTGTTGTACAGCTGGTTTCGTGGTGCTGAATTCTCTTAGCTTTGCTTGTCTGTAAAGGTTTTAATTTCTCTGTCAAATCTGAATGAGATCTTTGCTGGGTAGAGTAACCTTGGTTGTCGGTTTTTCCCTTTCATCAATTTAAATACATCATGCCACTCCCTTCTGGCTTGTAGAGTTTCTGCTGAAAGATCAACTGTTAACCTTATGGGGATTCCCTAGTATGTTATTTGTTGTTTTTCCCTTGCTGCTTCTAATATTTTTTCTTTGTATTTAATTTTTGATAGTTTGATTAGTATGTGTCTTGGCATGCTTCTCCTTGGATTTATCCTGTATGGGACTCTCCGCGCTTCCTGGACTTGACTATTTCCTTTCCCATTTTACCGAAGTTTTCAACTATAATCTCTTCAAATATTTTCTCAGTCCCTTTCTTTTTTCCCTTCTTCTTCTGGGAACTCTATAATTCAAATGTTGGTGCGATTAATGTTGTCCCAGAGGTCTCTGTGACTGTCTTCAATTCTTTTCATTCTTTTTTCTTTATTCAGCTCTATGGTAGTTATTGCCACTATTTTATCTTCCAGGTCACTTATCCGTTCTTCTGCCTCAGTTATTCTGCTATTGATTCCTTCTAGAGAATTTTTAATTTCATTTATTGTGTTGTTCATCATTGTTTGTTTGCTCTTTAGTTCTTCTAGGTCCTTGTTAAACATTTCTTGTATTTTCTCCATTCTATTTCCAAGATTTTGGATCATCTTTACTATTATTATTCTGAATTCTTTTTCAGGTAGATTGCCTATTTCTTCTTCATTTGTTTGGCCTGGTGGGTTTTTACCTCTCCTTCTTCTGCTGTGTGTTTCTCTGACCTCTCATTTTGCTTAACTTACTGTGTATGGGGTCTCCTTTCTGCAGGCTGCAGGTTCATAGTTCCCGTTGTTTTTGGTGTCTGCCCTCAGTGGCTAAGGTTGGGTCACTGGGTTGTGTAGGCTTCCTGGTGGAGGGAACTGGTGCCTGTGTTCTGGTGGATGAGGCTGGATCTTGCCTTTCTGTTGGGCAGAACCATGTCTGGTGGTGTGTTTTGGGTTGTCTGTGACCTTATTATGATTCTAGGCAGCCTCTCTGCTAATGGGTGGGGCTGTGTTCCTGTCTTGCTAGTTGTTTGGCATAGGGTGTCCAGCACTGTAGCTTCCTGGTTGTTGAGTGGAGCTGGGTCTTAGTGTTGAGATGGAGATCCCTGGGAGAGCTTTCGCCATTTGAAATTACATGTAGCTGGGAGGTCTCTGGCGGGCCAAAGTCCTGAATTCGGCTCTCCCACCTCAGAGGCACAGGCCTGACACCTGGCCGGAGCCAAAGACCCTGTCAGCCACACAGCTCAGAAGTAAAGAGACAAAAAACGAAAGAAAGAAGGAAAAATAAAATAAAATGTTATTAAAATAAAAAATTTTAAAATTATTAAAAATAAAAAAAATTATAAAAGAAACAAAAAAGAAGAGAGCAACCAAACCAAAAAACAAATCCACTAATGATAACAAGTGCTAAAAACTATACTAAAAAAACAAAACAGAAAAACAAAAACAACGGACAGACAGAACCCTAGGCCAAATGGTAAAAGCAAAGCTATACAGACAAACTCACACAAAGAAGCATACACATATACACTCCCAAAATGAGGAAAAGGAAATATATATATATATATATTTATATATATATATACATATATATATATATAAAGGAAGAGAGCAACCAAATCAATAAACAAATCTACCAACGATAATAAACTCTAAATACTGAACTAAGATAAACATAAAACCAGAAACAAATTAGATGCAGAAATCAAACCCCAAGTTTACAGTTGCTCCCAAAGTTCACCACCTCAATTTTAGGATGATTCATTGTCTATTCAGGTATTCCAGAGATGCAGGGTACATTAAGTTGATTGTGGATTTTTAATCTGCTCCTCCTGGGGCTGCTGGGAGAAATTTCCCTTTCTTTTCTTTGTTCGCACAGCTCCTGGGGTTCAGCTTTGGATTTGGCCCTGCCTCTGCATGTATGTCACCTGAGGGCGTCTGTTCTTCGTGCAGCAGGATGGGGTTAAAGTAGCAGCTGATTAGGGGGCTCTGGCTCACTCAGGCCAGGGGGAGGGAAGGGTACGGAATGCGGAATATGGGGCGAGCCTGCAGCGGTAGAGGCCAGCATGACGTTGCAACATCCTGAGGTGCATCGTGTGTTCTCCCGGGGAAGTTGTCCCTGGATCACGGGACCCTGGCAGTGGTGGGCTGCACAGGCTCCTGGGAGGGGAGGTGTGGATAGTGAACTGTGCTTGTGCACAGGACTCTTGGTGGCTGCAGCAGCAGCCTTAGCGTTTCATGCCCATCTCTGGTGTCCGCACTGATAACTGCGGCTCGCGCCCATCTCTGGAGCTCGTTTAGGTGGTGCTCCGAATCCCCTCTCCTTGCGCACCCTGAAACAATGGTTTCTTGCTTCTTAGGCAGTTCCAGACTTTTTTCCTGACTCCCTCCTGGCTAGCTGTGGCGCACTAGCCCCCTTCAGGCTGTGTTCATGCAGCCAACCCCAGTTGTCTGTGTGGGATCTGACCTCTGAAGCTGGAGACTCAGCTCCCAGCCCCCACTGAGCAGACAAGCCTCTCAGGCTGGTGCGTGCTGGTCAGCAGTGATCATCTGTGCAGGAATCTCTCCAATTTGCCCTCTGAACCCCTGTTGCTGCACTCTCCTCTGTGGCTCCGAAGCTTCCCCCCAGCCACACCGTCTCTGCCAGTGGAGGGGCTTCCTAGTGTGTGGAAACTTTTCCTCCTTCACAGCTCACTCTCCGAGGTGCAGGTCCCATCCCTATTATTTTGGCTCTGATTTTTTTCTTTTGCCCTACCCAGGTATGTGGGGAGTTTCTTGCCTTTTGGGAAGTCTGAGGTCTTCTGCCAGCATTCACTAGGTGTTCTGTAGGAGTTGTTCCACATGTAGGTGTATTTCTGATGTATTTGTGGGGAGGAAGATGATCTCTACATCTTACTCCTCCACCATCTTGAAGGTCTTCTCCAAATTGTCTATTACTCCTTTCAATTCTGCCACTTTTTGCTTTAGGTATTTTACAGCTGTGTTGTTAGATGTTTATAATTGTAATATTTTCCTGATGTATTCATCCTTGTATCATTACGAAATCTGCCTCATTGTCTCTAGTTACAGTTCTTGTCTACAAGCCTAATTTGTCTGATATTATTTGTAGCTACTCCAGTTCTCTTATG
The DNA here is from genome assembly GCF_002837175.3 of Physeter macrocephalus. Lineage (NCBI taxonomy): Eukaryota > Metazoa > Chordata > Mammalia > Artiodactyla > Physeteridae > Physeter > Physeter macrocephalus. The sequence goes on from NC_041225.1 coordinate 48,173,747, forward strand.
GTTATTGTTTGTGTGGTATATTCTTTACGTCTTATTTGTGGGTTTTTTAAAAAAAATATTTACTTATTTATTTGGCTGCCCCAGGTCTTAGTTGTGGCATGCAGGATCTTTGTTGCCACACGCAGGATATTCGTTGCCATGCGGGATCTTTTTTTAGTTGCAGCATTCGGGATCTTTAGCTGCAACATGAGGGTTTTTAGCTGTGGCATGCAGGATTTAGTTCCCTGACCAGAGATCGAATCTGGGCCCCCTTCATTGAGAACACGGAGTCTTAACCACTGGACCACCAGGGAAGTCCCTTATTTGTGTTTTTGAATCTAAGGTGGTTCTCTTATAAACAGCATAGAGTTGGATCTTACTCTTTAAATCCAATCTGATAACTTCTGCCTTTTAAGTGGAGTTTTTCATCTACTTATATTTAATGTCATTATTGATATAACTGGATTTACATCTACCACTTTGCTATTTATTACCCTTACATCTTTTGTCTCCTTTTGTTTCTCTATTCTACCTTTAGTTTTATATTAAACAAGTAATTTTTAGTGTACTGTTTTAGTTGCTCAATTTATTATTTTTCAGCTATATTTTTTCAGTTATTTTCTTGGTCGTCACTTTAAGGATTGCATTATATTTCTTTATCATAATCTAGTTCAAGTTAATATTGTCTTAATTCCAAGAAAATGTAGCAAGTTTGCTCCAATATAGCTCAATTTCCTCCACTCTCCTTTACACTTTTTTTTAAAATTAATTAATTTATTTTGCTGCACCAGGTCTTAGTTGTGGCACATGGGATCTTCATTGTAGCATGTGGACTCTTAGTTGCAGCATGTGGGATCTTTAGTTGCGGCATGTGGACTTCCTAGTTGCAGCATGCAGACTCTTCATTGCAGTATGCGGGCTTCTTAGTTGCGGTATGCAGGCTTCTTAGTTGCAGCATGTGGGCTTCTTAGTTGCGGCATGAGAACTCTTAGTTGCGGCATGTGAGCTCTTAGTGCAGCAGGCATGTGGGATCTAGTTCCCCAACTAGGGATCAAACCCAGGCCCCCTGCATTGGGAACGCAGAGTTTTACCCACTGGACCACCAGGGAATTCCCTCCCTTACACTTTATACACATATTTACCATTTCTGGCACTCTTCATTTCTTCCTATATATTCAATTAATATCAAGTATCATTTTCTTTCAGTCCAAAGGGCTTTCTTCAGAATTTCTTATAGGGACGGTCTGCTAGCAATTAATTCTCTATGTTTTTGTTTATCTGGAAAAATCTCCATTTCTGTCTTCATACTGAAAGGATACTATTGTTGGATATATTACTCTTGGTTTACACTTGTTTCTTCTCTTAGCACTTTTGTGCTATGTCATTATACCTTACGACCTTCATTTTTCTGATGTCAGACATTAATTAGATTATTGTTCCCTTGTATATGATGAGTGATTTTTCCCTTATTGCTTACAAGATATTCTTTGTCTTTGGATTTTATCACTGAATATGTTGTGTTGAGGTATGGCTCTCTTTGTATTTATTCTACTTGGGGTTAGTTGGGCCTCTTGGATCTGTAGATTCATCTTTAAAATCTGATTTGGGACGTTTTCAATTATTATTTCATAAATGTTTGTTCTGCTCTTTTCTTTCTTCTCATTTTGGGACTCCCTTTACAGATATGTTAGTATGTTTGATATTGTCACAGAGGTCTCTAAGGCTCTATTAATTTCTCTGCAGCTTAGGTAACTTTATTAAACAATTTATTTCATTGATTCCTTCTTCTGCTATTTCATATCTGCTCCTGAGCAAACCTAGTGATTTTTTTAAATTATTGTATTTTTCAATCCTCAAAATTCCATTTGGTTCTTTTTACAGTTTTCTCTATTTGATATTTTCTATTTGTTGAGTCACTGTCACCATATTTTCCTTTAATTCTTTGGAAACAGTTTCCTTTAATTCTTTGAATGTATTTATAATAGCTCTCTAACATTTTGTTTGCTAAATCTAAAATTCTGGGCCCACTCAGAATCCATTTCTATTGGCTTCTTTTTTTTCTTGAGTATGGACCATGCTTTCCTGTTTCTTTACAAGCCTCATTTTTAAAATTTAGATAATATTTTATAACAACTCGATTCTGATTTTTTTTTCCTGAGGTATGGTTTTCTTTGTTTGTTTGCTTTTAGCTAAAGGAGCAAGTTGTCTTGACTTGAGCTGCAAAATTCCTCTCTGCCATGGTGAGCATACACTGATATCTCTCGTCAGTTTCTTATTCTTACCTTCATTTTTTAACCTGGGTTTCTAGGGATTACATACATTGAGGGCAACCAACAATTTGAGTAGAGGTTGTTCTCAAACACTCTGATCTCTCTAAGTGTCCACCCACACCTCTGCCAATTTATTCATCTATGCGTTAGGAAGAGTTTAAAGTTCAGCCAGTTCTCAAGTCTGCCTTGACTTTCACTTACCACTGGACTCTCCTGAGACTCTCCTTAGCATGCACCTAGTTTCATGGTCAGTCAAGGGTAGGTTGGAGAGCTTACCTAGCCCTTCGAACACTTAACTCTCATTTCCAGGATTTCCTTTTTAAATACCTAATGATCCACCATTTGCTCATACTTGCTCTGGAACCACAACAAACATAGGTTAGCACAGTTGTAGATTTTCCCAGTTCATTTTATACTGAGTTTTGTACTTTTTCTGAAAACACCCAGATTTTCTGTCCTCTGCCACTTACTAAGTCCAATATCCTGGGCAGCAAAACTGCTTGTTTTTGCTGGCCAATTCTGCAATGGCAAAACCACAATTCTTGCCAAAAGATCTGTGTGTGGAGGTGTGGATGGTGGTGGCAAGATGATAGCAATCCCAGAATGTAGGTTGCAGACTCTGATGTTCTCATCAAAAGCTTTTGTAGTTTTTCACAAATAAATGCATCTCAATTTTTTGTCTGCCTTTGGTCAATCTCTAGATTCCTGAAATTATTTTTCTTATACTTTTTTCCAGTTTTATACTTATTTTGAGGAGAAAAAGATATGTCAGTTTCTTGATGCCACCACAGCCAGAAGTTCTGCTCTCCCTCTGAACTATCTGAAGTTTATTAATACATACTGAATGGAACTAATTTTATATTTTACTATATGGCTATCCAGATGCCTCACATTACTTATTAAAATAGCTACCTTTTCCCCAGTGATTTTAGATGCCACATTTATCATATATATTAAATTTCTGTATGTATTTGGTCTGTCTCTGGATTTTCTATTTTATTCCACTGGTCTATTTATGTTCCAGTACTATTTTAATTATAGTAACTTTGTAGTGTGCTTTAATATCTAATAGGTCCCTTCTCTCCACCACTACCCCCCACCACATACACAAGAGCTATTCTTTCATGGTTTTTTTTTTACATAAACTTTTAGTATCAGCTTGTCTAGCTACAGAAAAAAAAAGTATGTTAGCTTTTTTGCTGTGGTTACATTAAATTTATAAGTTAATTTTAAGAGAACCAACCTACTGATGATATTAAGATATCTTATCCAAGAACAAAGGATGTGTTTCTACTTGTTCAAATCTACTTTTTGTTGCTCAGAAGTGTTTTATGGTTTTCCTCATAAAGCATTTTCACATATCTTGTTAAGCTTATTCCAAAATAGTTTATCTTTTTTGTTGTCCTAATCACATTTAAAATTCTAATAGCATTGACCTTTAGCCTCAAATCAAAACTCATCCACGATGAGATAAAAAGAATATGGACCTCAGAGTCACCTAAACCTGAATTCAAATTCTGACCCTCTCTCTTCTTTACCATGTGACCTTAAATAAGTTATAACCTCTCTGAGCCTCAGATTCTTCACCTATAAATTGGAGATGATGAAATCCACCTCTAAGGGATATTGTGAGGATGAAATAAAATAGCCTATAGAAAATGCACACAAACTTGTCACCACCACCCCCATTTCATGATATGATCACTGATTCTTGGACTCTGAGCTTTCATTTTTATGTATTTCATATTTGTTGCTTATCCTCACAGCTACATCTGCTGGATCTCTGTTGATACTTTATCAATAAATTGGTGGGGTTACAACTGGTGTGTAAACAAGGAAGCACAGTGTATTTTTTAACCTTTCATATCAGGAACTATTCAAAGGGTGCAATATGTTTGCTTTTCAGGTTTCTTAATAATCATCTAACCCCCACTTTAGGATTATTTCACTGGCAATATTTTGAGGAATAAGAAATAAAATTCAGATCCAAAAACACATAATCTCCCCTCTGTTAGTTTTGAGCTCTGCAAGAGGGTAGGGAGGGAAAGGGAAGAAATCCCAACAATATTTCAAGGTCTCCTCCAGCCCCAGGATTTTATTCACGACTCACCATTCCCTCAGTATCTCATCCCACATAACTCTGTTCATTCCTCTGTCTCTATTTTCTCTCCATACAGCTGAAGTAATCACCCTCAATGCCAGTAGAGGTGCTTTGAGACCCTAAGATAAAAGGTTTTGGGCCCCTAAACATGGAGTTTGGGATTGCTTGATAGTATATATCTCTGAACCTTTATTCAGCCCTGAACATCTCTGTAATCTTGCTCCCTTTCAAAGTGAATACACCACATGGGAAGCTGAGGGTATACTGTCTTAAAGACACCAAATGTCCTATTTTCAGAAAACAGCCTATTTATTTCTGTGGCAGCCCTTGGCTGCTGCTCTGGATTCCCTGAGCCAAACAGAACCTCCCAGAGCAGCTGGGAGAGGCAGGTGCTTCCTGGCTTCTCCAGATTCACACCTGGAGCAAGAATATTTGCAGTCCCATTCTTTGAGACCTGCCCTCACTGCCCTCAATTGGAAACAACAGCTACTGCCACCCTTCACTACCCACCTTTGACACACCCCCCAACCCCGGACCTGGCAATATAAGGGGTATGGTTTCCTCTTACTGGTGGTTTTCATATTCTTCTTCTTCTGGGTTTTTTTTTTTTTTTTGGCAGTGGAATCCTCTTTTCAAATTCAAATTTTTTTCTGAAATCCAGGCTAGATAACAAATACTAGTGGAGCAATTCTAGATAAAGGGGGGTTGAGGATGAAAGACCCTGCTGATTCACCACCATTCCCCACTCCCAGTCCTCTCAACACCATATACTCACATGCCATGATAAAGTCATATTCACAGAACTCTGGGTTTCCTTGCAGCATAATATGAAACTAATTGGAGAGGAGGAAATATTTACCTCTATAGGTGAAGTTTAAAAAGAAAAAAAAGGAGATGGTAGCACCAGATGACATTCCTAACAAGAATAGTGAAAAGCAGCATTTCAACTTTAGACACCAATGTACAAGCTGGGAAGTCAGGGCACTTGGGCTACACAATCCCCCTGCTATCGAATGACAGTGCGACCTTAGGTGTGTTACTTAAGTTCTCAAGGCTTCAGTTCCTTCTTCAGGTAAGGGTTAGTGATATTGACCCATTCCTTTACATCTTTCTAAGCAGTCACTGGCAAAGGTCTTTCCTCCTCCAATAGCATACTATGAGGAATAACGGGAACTGATGACAAAATATCTTTGCTGCATAAAATTCATGTTTTACAATATTTTGTATGAACCAAAGGTAATTCCAATTATACCTATACTTAAAATAACTGGAGAGGACCTTTCAGATGGCGGAGGAGTAAGACATGGAGATCACCTTCCTCCCCACAAATACATCAAAAATACATCTACATGTGGAACAACTCCTACAGAACACATACTGAACGCTGGCAGAAAACCTCAGACTTCCTAAAAGGCACGAAACTCCCCATGTACCTGGGTACAGCAAAAGAAAAAAGGAAAAACAGAGACAAAAGGATAGGGATGGGACCTGCACCTCTGGGAGGGAGCTGTGAAGGAGGAAAAGTTTCCACACACTAAGAAGCCCTTCACTGGTGGAGACGGGTGTGAGCGGGGAGAAGAAGCTTCGGAGTCACAGAGGAGAGTGCAACAACAGGGGTTCAGAGAGCAAAGCGGAGAGATCCCTGCACAGAGGATCACTGCCAACCAGCACTCACCAGCCCGAGAGGCTTGTCTGCTCACCCGCCGGGGTGGGTGGGGGCTGAGAGGTAAGGCTCGGGCTTCGGAGGTCAGAACCCAGGGAGAGGACTGGGGTTGGCTGCATGAACACAGCCTGAAGGGGGCTAGTGAACCACAGCTAGCCAGGAGGCAGACTGGGAAAAAGTCTGGACCTGCCTAAGAGGCAAGAGACCATTGTTTCGGGGTGCATGAGGAGAGGGGATTCCTTTCCTGTCTTCCCAGAGAAGGCAGAGCACCGCCTAAATGAGCTCCAGAGACGGGCGCAAGCCACGGCTATCAGCGCAGACCCCAGAGACGGGCATGGAACGCTAATGCTGCTGCTGCAGCCACCAAAAATCCTGTGTGCAAGCACAGGTCACTATCCACACTTCCCCTCCTGCGAGCCTGTGCAGCCCGCCACTGCCAGGGTCCCATGGTCCAGGGACAATTTCCCCAGGAGAACACACGACGTGCCTCAGGCTGTTGCAACGTCATGCTGGCCTCTGCCGCTGGAGGCTCGCCCCACATTCCGTACTCCTCCCTCTCCCCGGCATGAGTAAGCCAGAGCCCCGAATCAGCTGCTCCTTTAACCCCCTACTGTCTGGGTAAAGAACAGATGCCAGAGGGTGACCTACATGCAGAGGCAGGGCCAAATCCAAAGATGAACCCCAGGAGTTGTGCGAACAAAGGAAAAGGGAAATCTCTCTGTGCAGCCTCAGGAGGAGCAGATTAAACCTCCACAATCAACTTGAGGTACCCTGCATCTGTGGAATACCTGTATAGACAATGAATCATCCCAAAACTGAGGCGGTGGACTTTGGGAGCAACTGTAGACTTGCGGTTTGCTTTCTGCATCTAATTGGTTTCTAGTTTTATGTTTACCTTAGTTTAGTATTTAGAGCTTATTATCATTGGTATATTTGTTTATTGATTTGGTAGCTCTCTTCCTATTATATATATATATATATATATATATATATATACACACACACACACACACACACATACATATACATATATTATTCCTATTTCTCTTTTTGTGACTGTGACTGTGTATGTGTATTCTTTTCTGTGTGATTTTGTCTGTATACATTTGCTTTCACCATTTGTCCTAGTGTTATGTATGTCCGGTTCTTTTTATTACAGTTTTTAGCGCTTGTTACCATTGCTGCATTTGTTTATTGGTTTGGTTGCTATCTTCCTTTTTTTTAAAAATTACTTTTATATTTTTAAACTTTAATATTTATTTTTTTAAATTGTTCATTTTAATTATTTTATTTTTTTCTTTCTTTCTATTTTTTTTTTCTTTTCTCTCTTTTCTTCTGAGCTGTGTGGCTGACAGGGTTTTGGTGCTCCGGCCAGGTGTCATGCCTGAGCCTCTGAGGTGGGAGAGCTGAGTTCAGGACATTGGTCCACCAGACACTTCCCGGCCACTTGTAATATCAATCGGCGAGAGCTCGGCAGAGATCTCTGTCTTGACGCTAAACCCAGCTCCACTCAACGACAGCAAGCTCCGCTGCAGGACACCCCACACCAAACAACTAGCAAGACAGGACCACAACACCACCCATTAGCAGAGAGGCTGCCTAAAATCATAATAAGGTCGCAGACATGCTAAAACACACCACCGGACATGGTCCTGCTCACCAGAAAGACAAGATTCAATCTCATCCATCAGAACACAGGCACCAGTCCCCTCCACCAGGAATCCTAAACAACCCACTGAACCAACCTTAGCTACTGGGGGAAGACACCAAAAACAACGGGAACTACGAACCTGCAGCCTGTGCAAAGGAGACCCCAAATACAGAAAGTTAAGCAAAATGAGAAGAGAGAGAAATACATAGCAGATGAAGGAGCAAGGCAAAAACCCACCAGACCAAACAAATGAGGAGGAAATAGGCAGTCTATCTGAAAAAGAATTCAGAGAAATAGTGGAAATAACTACCACAGAGCAGAATAAAGAAAAAATTAAAAGAATTGAGGACAGTCTCAGAGACCTCTGGGAAAACACTTATCGCACCAACATTCGAAATATAGTGGTCCCAGAAAAAGAAGAGAAAAGGAAAGGGACTAAGAAAATATTTGAAGACATTATAGTGGAAAACTTCCCTAATATGGGAAAGGAAATAGTCAATCAAGTCCAGGAAGCACAGAGAGTCCCATACAGGATAAATCCAAAGAGAAACACACCAAGACACATATAAAACAAACTTTCAAAAATTAAATACAAAGAAAAAATATTGAAAGCAGCAAAGGAAAAGCAACAAATAACATACAAGAAAATCCCAAAAAGGTTAACAGCTGATCTTTCAGCAGAAACGCTGCAAGCTAGAAGGGAGTGGCAGGACGTTTTTAAAGTGATGAAAGGGGAAAACCTACAACCCAAATTACTCTACCCAGGAAGGATCTCATTCAGAGTTGACAGAGAAATTAAAGACTTTAGAGACAAGCAAAAGCTAAGAGAATTCAGCACCACCAAACAGGCTTTGCAACAAATGCTAAAGAACTTTTCTAGGCAGGAAACACAAGAGAAGGAAAACACCTACAATAACAAACCCAAAACAATTAAGAAAATGGTAATAGGAACATACATATCGATAATTACCGTAACTGTAAATGGATTAAATGCTCCAACCAAAAGACATAGACTGGCTGAATGGATACAAAAACAACACCCATATATATATGGTCTACAAGAGACCCACTTCAGACCTAGGGACACTTACACACTGAAAGTGAAGGGATGGAAAAAGATATGCCACACAAATGGAAATCAAAAGAAAGCTGTAGTAGCAATTCTCATATCAGACAAAATAGACTTTAAAATAAAGACTATCACAAGAGACAAAGAAGGACACTACATAACGATCAAGGGATCAATCCAAGAAGAAGATATAACAATTATAGATATTTATGCACCCAACACAGGGGCACCTCAATAAATAAGGCAAATGCTAACAGCCATAAAAGGGGAAATCGACAGTAACGCAATCATAGTAGGGGACTTTAACACGCCACTTTCACCAATGGGCAGATCATCCAAAATGAAAATAAATAAGGAAACACAAGCTTTAAATGACACATTAAAAAAGACGGATGGACTTAATTGATATTTATAGGACATTCCATCCAAAAACAACAGAATACACTTTCTTCTCAAGCGCTCATGGTACATTCTCTAGGATAGATCACATCTTGAATCACAAATCAAGACCTGGTAAATTTAAGAAAATTGAAATCATATCAAGTATCTTTTCCATTGAAAGCAGCAAAGGAAAAGCAACAAATAACATACAAGAAAATCCCAAAAAGGTTAACAGCTGATCTTTCAGCAGAAACGCTGCAAGCTAGAAGGGAGTGGCAGGACGTTTTTAAAGTGATGAAAGGGGAAAACCTACAACCCAAATTACTCTACCCAGGAAGGATCTCATTCAGAGTTGACAGAGAAATTAAAGACTTTAGAGACAAGCAAAAGCTAAGAGAATTCAGCACCACCAAACAGGCTTTGCAACAAATGCTAAAGAACTTTTCTAGGCAGGAAACACAAGAGAAGGAAAACACCTACAATAACAAACCCAAAACAATTAAGAAAATGGTAATAGGAACATACATATCGATAATTACCGTAACTGTAAATGGATTAAATGCTCCAACCAAAAGACATAGACTGGCTGAATGGATACAAAAACAACACCCATATATATATGGTCTACAAGAGACCCACTTCAGACCTAGGGACACTTACACACTGAAAGTGAAGGGATGGAAAAAGATATGCCACACAAATGGAAATCAAAAGAAAGCTGTAGTAGCAATTCTCATATCAGACAAAATAGACTTTAAAATAAAGACTATCACAAGAGACAAAGAAGGACACTACATAACGATCAAGGGATCAATCCAAGAAGAAGATATAACAATTATAGATATTTATGCACCCAACACAGGGGCACCTCAATAAATAAGGCAAATGCTAACAGCCATAAAAGGGGAAATCGACAGTAACGCAATCATAGTAGGGGACTTTAACACGCCACTTTCACCAATGGGCAGATCATCCAAAATGAAAATAAATAAGGAAACACAAGCTTTAAATGACACATTAAAAAAGACGGATGGACTTAATTGATATTTATAGGACATTCCATCCAAAAACAACAGAATACACTTTCTTCTCAAGCGCTCATGGTACATTCTCTAGGATAGATCACATCTTGAATCACAAATCAAGACCTGGTAAATTTAAGAAAATTGAAATCATATCAAGTATCTTTTCCGACCACAACACTATAAGAGTAGAAATCAATTACAGGAAAAAAACTGTAAAAAATACATACACATGGAGGCTAAACAATACACTACTAAATAACCAAGAGATCAATGAAGAAATCAAAGAGGAAATCAAAAAATAACTAGAAACAAACGACAATGAAAACACAATGACCCAAAAGCTATGGGATGCAGCAGAAGCAGTTCTCTGAGGGAAGTTTACAGCAATACAATGCTACCTCAAGAAACAAGAAAACTCTCAAATAAAGAACCTAACCTTAAACCTAAAGCAATTAGAGAAAGAAGAACAAAGAACGCCCAAAGTTGGCAGAGGAAAGAAATCATAAAGATCAGATCAGAAATAAATGAAAAAGAAATGAAGGAAATGATAGCAAAGATCAATAAAACTAAGGTGGTTCTGTGAGAAGATAAACAAACTGATAAAGCATTAGCCAGAATCATCAAGAAAAAAGGGAAACGACTCAAATCAATAGAATTAGAAAAGTAAAGGAGAAGTAACTGACACTGCAGAAATACAAAGTATCATGAGAGATTACTACAAGCAACTATATGCCAATAAAATGGACAACCTGGAAGAAATGGACAAATTCTTCGAAAAGCACAATGCTCTGAGACTGAACCAAGAAGAAATCGAAAACAAAAACAGACCAATCAGAAGCACCGAAACTGCGACTGTGATTAAAAATCTTCTAACAAACAAAAGCCCAGGACCAGAGGGCTTCACCCGCAAATTCTATCAAACATTTAGAGAAGAGCTAACACCTATCCTTCTCAAACTGTTCCAAAATATAGCAGAAGGAGAAACACTCCCAAACTCATTCTACCAGGCCACCATCACCCTGATACCAGTCCCAGACAAAGATGTCACAAAGAAAGAAAACTACAGGCCAATATCACTGATGAACATAAATGCAAAAATCCTCAACAAAATACTAGCAAACAGAATCCAACAGCACATTAAAAGGATCATACACCATGATCAAGTGGGGTTTATCCCAGGAATGCAAGGATTCTTCAATATACGCAAATCAATCAACGTGATACACCATATCAACAAAAAGACAAGATTGCCCACTCTCACCACTATTATTCAGCATAGTTTTGGAAGTTTTAGCCATAGCAATCAAAGAAGAAGAAAAAAAAAGGAATCTAAATTGGAAAAGAAGAAGTAAAACTGTCACTGTTTGCACATGACATGATACTATACACAGAGAATCCTAAGGAGGCTACCAGAAAACTACTAGAGCTAATCAATGAATTTGGTAAAGTAGCAGGATACAAAATGCACAGAAATCTCTGGCATTCTTATACACTAATGATGAAAAATCTGAGAGTGAAATTAAGAAAACACTCCCATTTACCACGGCAACAAAAAGAATAAAATATCTAGGAATAAACCTACCTAAGGAGACAAAAAACTTGTATGCAGAAAACTATAAGACACTGATGAAAGAAATTAAAGATGATACAAATAGGTGGAGAAATATACAATTAAAGATGATACAAACAGATGGAGAAATATACCATGTTCTTGGATTGGAAGAATCAATATTGCGAAAATGACTATACTACCCAAAGCAATCTATAGATTCAATGAAATCTCTGTCAAACTACCAATTGCATTTTTCATAGAACTAGAACAAAAAATTTCACAATTTGTATGGAAACACAAAAGCCCCCGAATAGCCAAAGCGATCTTGTGAAGAAAAATGTAGCTGGAGCAAGCAGGCTCCCTGACTTCAGACTATACTACAAACCTACAGTAATCAAGACAGTATGGTACTGGCATGAAAACAGAAATATAGATCAATGGAACAGGATAGAAAGCCCAGAGATAAACCCACGCACCTATGATCACCTTATCTTTGATAAAGGAGGCAAGAATATACAATGGAGAGAAGATAGCCTCTTCAATTAGTGGTGCTGGGAAAACTGGACAGCTATGTGTAAAATAATGAAATTAGAACACTCCTTAACACCATACACAAAAATAAACTCAAAATGGATTAAAGACCTAAATGTAAGGCCAAACTACATTTCTTAGAGGAAAACATAGGCAGAACACTCTATGACAAATCACAGGAAGATCCTTTTTGACCCACCTTCTAGAGGAAGGGAAATAAAAACAAAAATAAACAAATGGGACCTAATGACACTTAAAAGCTTTTGCACAGCAAAGGAAACCATAAACAAGACGAAAAGCGAACCCTCAGAATGGGAGAAAATATTTGCCAATGAAGCAACTGACAAAGGATTAATCTCCAAAATATACAAGCAGCTCATGCAGCTCAACATTAAAAAAACAAACAACCCAATTCAAAAATGGGCAGAAGACCTAAACAGACATTTCTCCAAAGAAGATATACAGATTGCCAACAAAGACCTGAAAGGATGCTCAACATCACTGATCTTTAGAGAAATGCGAATCAAAACTACAATGAGGTATCACCTGACACCAGTCAGAATGGCATCATCAGAAAGTCTACAAACAATAAATGCTGGAGAGGGTGTGGAGAAAAGGGAACCCTCTTGCACTGTTAGTGGGAATGTAAATTGATACAGCCACTATGGAGAACAGTATGGAGGTTCCTAGAAAACTAAAAATAGAACTATCCCACTATTGGTCATATACCCTAAGAAAACCATAATTCAAAAAGAGTCATGTACCACAATGTTCACTGCAGCACTATTTACAATAGCCAGGACATGGAAGCAACCTAAGTGTCCATCGACAGATGAATGAATAAAGAAGATGTGGCATATATATACAATGGGATATTACTCAGCCATAAAAAGAAACTTAATTGAGTTATTTGTAGTGAGGTGGATGGACCTAGAGTCTGTCATACAGAGTGAAGTAAGTCAGAAAGAGAAAAACAAATACCATATGCTAACACACATGTATGGAATCTTAAAAAAAAAGAAAGAAAGAAAGTTCTGAAGAACCTAGGGGCAGGACAGGCATAAAGACACAGACGTAGAGAATGGACTTTAGGACATGGTGGGCGGGGAGGGTAAGCTGGGATGAAGTGAAAGAGTAGCACTGACAAATATACACTGCCAAATGTAAAACAGATAGCTAGTGGGAAGCAGCTGCATAGCACAGGGAGATCAGCTCGGTGCTTTGTGACCACCTAGAGGGGTAGAATAGGGAGAGTGGGTTGGAGACGCAAGAAGGAGGGGATATGGGGATATTTGTATATGTATAGCTGATTCACTTTGTGATACAGCAGAAACTAACACACCACTGTCAGGCAATTATACTCCAATAAAGATGTCAAAAAATAAAATAAAATAAGTATTCACCCACATAATTACTTTCCTTTATTGGAGTCTAAACTTGCACTTGCAGTTGATTAAGGATTCTATATTTTACAACTTTCTATATGATGCATTTATTCCCTCTGCTTTGCAATGTATCCCCACTAAAACTTGTTCAAGGTAAGTCTGACATTTTTAAGACATGATTTTTAAGTGGTATCTGGGTGCAAATTATATTAGCACTTCCACATTGAATTGTTTTTATTTTAATGCATAGTGTCAAACAGATAAATAAGTAATTTGTATTCTTGGGAGTAGAGAGAGTGGTATTAAAATTATCAATATAATAACATGCTTAAAATCTGAAGTTCAAGGAAAGTTATGAATATATGTTGGCGTTTTATCTCATAAAATCATTTTCATCTTAAAGCTACTCTTGGAATTTCTGTATCAAATAAAATATGTCAGTACCTCCCTTAAAGAGTAGACAGCCTACAGGTAGAAGATGGAAGTAGACAAGAAAAGAAAACCAGCCCTATTTTAACATTCTCCTGTCTTCTTACCTTGTTGTTTTTCCTAAGTTCTGCCAACCTGGTTCCTTGACTCTGCATTAACTATGATATACATTTTTATGACTGTCTATAATTTACAAAACACTTTCACACTCATCTCATTTAATTTTAGTCTCACAAGACTCCCAGGATATCTGGAAAACAGTTCTTTTTGTACCATTTCTTCAGAGGATGAAACAGCCTCTGTGGAGTAACTGATTACCCAAGCTGCCTGGCTGAGTGGGGATCAGAGCTCTTTTTGCTCCCCTACTAGCCTTCCCAGCACTCATATCAGGTGCTGACACCCTGGCCTAGCCACCTTTTAGGGTCTCTCCGAGTACCTTCCCCAGGAGCAGATGAGACCTCTGGTGAAGTTGCCTGGAGCAGCTGACTCCCTTAGGAAGAATATGGACTACAGTCAGAAGACCTAAATTCTGATTCTAGTCTTGGCCCTGCCTGATTCACTTAGCAACATCAGGCCCTTTACTCATCTGTCTAGGCCTCAGTTCCCCCATCTATAAACTGGGAATATAAATGTGCCCTGTCCACCTCACAGGCATACTGTGGAACTCGACATGATACATATATAACATATATGAAAATGGTTTCCAAGGCAGTGGTTTCATTTCACTGTGTCTCACAGACCCCTGGAGACGCCCTCTTTCAAGGTCTATGTCTTGGGACCTCATCATCCTTCGGAGTCAGTGCAAGCCCCCAGGGGGCCAGCCAGGCATAGGACCTTGGGGGGAGAGAAAGTGCATTGTTGGTGCCCTGACCTTCCCCCAGGGATGACTAAGGAGGCTGCTCCTAGAGGGGCCCTTCCTGCCCTGTCAGTCCAGCTTGCCAGTGGCTGCCCAGTTACATCATGGATCTGGTCTCCCCGAGTGTCCCTGCCTCAGCCATGAGTACGGGGGAGGAGTTACATGACCTGATCTGATGAGAGCCACAGCTCTGAGGTGCTGGAAGCCAGCCCAGTGCACGCCCCCACGGAGCCTGCCGGGGCAGCTAAGACAGAGGAGGGGAGGTAGGGCGCAGCAAGTGCAGATGTAAGCAGCAGCTGTTCCTCCAGCTCCTGTTCCCGGCCCTAGGGGTCTGCTTCCCCATCCTCCTGACCTCCTCAGGATGGAGTCCACTGTGTTCTGCACTCATTACATGTTTACCTGGGTAAAGCTTCAAACCCTGGATTAGGCAGGTCCTGGCTGGGAAAATCTGCACTGCTAATGAGGGACAGCCAAGCAGCGGGGAGAGGGGCAGTGGATTAAGAAGAAGTCCTGGATCCAGAGCTACAGCAGCTCTGGGACAGTAGAGGAGGCTGGGGATCAGGGAAGCCCTGAGTTGGGAGAGGGGGCAGGAGAGGGCCCCTGCACTTGGTACATAGTTTTCAGATGTGCTTCTAAGGCTTTACACAAGTGAGGCTCACCACGTATAGGGAGGGAGAGGCACCTGCCACGAGGCCCCCTGCATTTTCATAATGGCTAGAGGATCAAGCCCAGAGACAGGAGGTATCTGCAGGGTTCAGCAGGCCTGTTGGTAGAGCTGGAGGAGTTGCTGGTCTGCTGCAGGGAGCCCCAGCCTTTGGAATATTTTCCCTGTCATCTGTCTAAAGTGTTTTAATAAGGTAATAACACTGCCAGTAATGGCTGGCATTGATGGATACTAAGCATTGCACTGCTAAACCATGTGCATGCAGTATTTCATTTAATCTTCACAATGATTCTATAAAGCAGGGGCAATGAGAAAACTGAGGCTCACCTATGCAACTTGGCATAGCCTGTAATTACGTGACAGCAAAGCTTTGAACTAGGGCTGGAGTCTGACTTCAGAGCCTGTACTCCTAAGCAGCCTGCTGTTCTGAACTGACTCCCAGACATGAACAGACTCTATTAAATTACATCTGAGGACTCTTTTAAGGAGAATGACAAAAATGTGTCTATTGAGCACCTACTTTGTGCTAAGCATTTTACATTTATTACCTCATATTCCTCATGACAATCCTATGAGATACTCTTCTCTCCAGTTTACAGATTAGAAAACTGAGACTCAGGGATGGTAAATGATTCACTCAAGTTATGAAACTGGGATCCAAACCCAGGTCTGTCTGACTCTAGGGTCCATCCTCTTTCCACCAGGCTGATCTGGATGTGTTTATTTGTGATTCTCACTCAACTTCAGGGGCTCCTCATTAAAAAGAGAAGAAGCCACTGGAGAAGCTATAGGATTATGGGGGAAAGGGATCATAAGTTCAGGCTGGGAAGTATCATTCCAGAAAGGTTTCTACAAATCCCCAAATCCTGGGAGTTACTGATCCACATTTTGAGAATCTTGATTTCAGAGCCATTAACTCAGAGCTCCCTGAGATATAAAGTCACATGTTTTTGAAAAGTTTTGCAGGGGAAAACATCAGACCAAGAGTCAAAGGAAATTTGCTCAGGTTCTCCCCTGAATTCTCTGAGGGACTTCCGGTAAGTCAATTATCTTCTCTGGGCCTCAGTTTCCTAATAAGACCTCCTAATGACCCTTCCAACTCTAGTTCCTGATCCTGCAGTAAAATCTATCTTAGCCCATAAAAGTGGCTCCCGGTAAAGATGAGACAGGAGGGAAGCAGGGCACAACCTTTAAAAGAATGGGGACTTCCCTGGTGGTCCAGTGGTTAAGAATCTGCCTTCCCATGGGCTTCCCTGGTGGCACAGTGGTTGAGAGTCGGCCTGACGATGCAGGGGACACGGGTTCCTGCCCCGGTCCGGGAAGATTCCACATGCCACGGAGCGGCTGGGCCCGTGAGCCATGGCCGCTGAGCCTGCGCGTCCGGAGCCTGTGCTCCGCAACGGGAGGGTCCGGGAAGATTCCACATGCCACGGAGCGGCTGGGCCCGTGAGCCATGGCTGCTGAGCCTGTGCATCCAGAGCCTGTGCTCCACAACAGTGAGAGGCCCACATACCCCAAAAAAAAAAAAAAAAAAAAAAAAGAATCTGCCTTCCCATGCAGGGAACACGGCTTTGATCCCTAGTCAGGGAACTGACTAGGGATCTCACATGCCGTGGGGCAGCTAAGCCCACACGCTGCAACTACTGAGCCCCCACACTCTAGAGCCCATGCGCCGCAACTAGAGAAGCCCACGCACCCAACAAAAAGATCCCACATGCTGCAACTAAGACCCAACGCAGCCAAATAGATAAATAAACATTTAAAAATAAATAAATAAATAAAAGAATGACATAGCCATTAAGGATATGACATAAACTGGTTAGAACCAACTAGGTACAAGACGCCAGATAAGTCGATTTCTGCTAGGCCTTGAGTCTCAGTACAGCACATGTAATACATCAGCAAGCTAAATGACACACCCACAGGCGCCATGACAGTTCCAAGGCCAATCATAAAAGGCCAAAAAGTGGATGGTGGCCCAATTCCTGGAAATCCTTGCCCCTTCCCCCACATAGCTGGAATAATCCTCCCACTCATTAGCCTATGAAATTAACCACCCCTATAAAAACTGACAACCCGGTCCGCTGGGACCTCTTGCCTTCTGAGATGGCCCACACTCTGTCTACAGAGTGCATATCTCCCTGAATAAACCTTCTTTCACTTTACTATGGCGCACTCTTGAATTCCTTCCTGCATGAAGCCAAGAACCCACACTTGGTGGCAGTCCCAGAGACTTGCCTGAGACCCGAGACATGACCATCCTCTCATGCCCCACTTTCTTTCCTGAAATAGAGATGTCCCGACATATTAATTGTGAAGCATACTACAAATCATTTGTTACTAATATTAGGTGTGCCAAATTAGAGATCAATCATGTAACATCACTTTCACTCATGATGATGAACAAGCACGAAGAAAAGGATGAATTTCAACCAGCGCTAGAATGACACAGATACAAATTATTGGTGCTTCAAGGTTGATGCAGGTAAGGGTCAGCAAATTATAGAGCTGAGGTATCAGGAAGGTGGCACAGACAAAGTGCCATTTGTATTGGGTCTTGAAGGACAAGGAGCTTTCCAGGGAAGAAGGGCCTTCCAGGAAGAGGACATATTAGATCCAGATGGTCTTCACCAACCATGATGATACCATTCATTCAGGGCATGACAATCCAGGCAGTATCCTCAGGGGTGACCTCAGGGAGACCTACCCTTGCCAGGGTTTACAAGCCATAATGTAAACAGGGCAAGCAGCCTCCCTGCTGCAGGGAGGATGAGTTCTGCAGTTGCAGTTTCTAGGGACTACTGGGAACGGAGGACATTTTCCTTCTTTCAGCAACTCCTTCCAGAGTCTGAAACCCTGCCCTCCTATATTTTGTCTTCTGCCCAGACCTGCTCAGTCTCGTCCAGTCCTGCCCAGCCTTGCCTTACTCTGCCCTGCTCCATTCAGCCCTAGAAGTCCTACCCAGTTCTGCCCAGTCCTCCTGACTTCTGCCCAGCCTGGGTGTCCTTGCCCGCACCTGCTCAGCACAGCACAGCACAGCCATGCTTCGCTCCGCTCAGTACTGTGTGGTTCTGCCCAATCTGCCTTGCCCAGCTAAGCCCTGCTCAAACCAGTTCATGTTCTGCTCAGTCCTGCCCAGCGAGCCCTGCTTGGCCCAGCCCTGCCCAGCCCTGCCCAGCCCTGCCTTGGTCTAGTTCAGGACTATCCTCTCCCCTCCCAGACTCAAAGGAAGCCTCTTTTCTCCAAGATATCCTACTCCCTTTCTAAGGCTATGTTTGGGGACATTATAAGAAATAGCCCTAAGAAACCCACTACTGAATCTATTGTAAGAACTTTGTCGAGGACATTGTTTACTATAGGGATTCTCTTTATGGAAATCCTTGGGAGATGTTTCTCTCTGGATTCAATAATAGCAATTGTGCTTCTCAATTGACTGTATTGTTTTAACCTCAGGACACTGTGACCCTATGATAGTTCCAACTGTAGGGTCTTGCAAGAAAGCAAGGCGCAAATATATGACCCGCCCTTACAAGTGTATAGAATCACAGTGTACATTTCTGCGCTAACATTTTTTCAGCTTACATTTTTTTCTTTGCCTCTTTTATTTATTATGATTAACTTATTTTTCTTTGTAATATACCTTGAATTCTTCTTAGAAAGAAGTTGGGCACAAATAATAAGGAACATTTATTAAACTTCCACTCTACGCAGTGTTGCATGGATGGGGGTCCCCTGCTCTTTCACACACCTGGACAAGGCACATGGAAGAGCCCCCCTGTTGTATGTGGTGTTCCATTAGACACACAGCCCCTCCAGGCAAAAGGAAGAACTCACTCAGCAGGGTGACTGCTCCTATGTAGGAGAACAACCTTGTAAATGCTTAAGAACTGGTTGTACTTGCTTTAGGGACTTCAACAGAATCAGGTTTGAAAATAAGATCTGCAAAAGATAAGTGATTGACAGCTTTAGGTTTCCTAGAAGCAGAGCTCACAAATGAGTAAACATTGTCAGCTCATTGATTACCTTAAGGCAGAGGGAGGGAGGAGCTGAGTGGATATAGGAGGAAAAAAACCCCAAGTGGCATCAACTTGCATGCAATGGGCACAATGTACACTTCAATGTAACCTTTACCATCATCAAAAAGGACCAGAAATCATGAAGGTCCCACTAAGTAGAGAGTCTGAGGATACAGAGAGTAAAAGAGATGATCTTTACCCTCAAAGACCTCACATTCTCAATGAATAAAGAAGTCAGAGAGATAAAAAATTACATGGTACAAAGTTGTCTGTGCTGAGTGTTCAGCTGGCAATACGGTATCATATAGGCTTTAATCAAGGAAGTTTTAGGAGCTTCATCTGACTCTAATGCAGAGAATGGATGGAAGCATGCAGGAGGCCAGGTATCCAGGACCATGACAGCAAACCAGCAGCTCAGAGCAGAGTGGTGACAGAGGTGGCAGAAAAGAAATGATAAGTGCCAACATAACCAGAGACAAAATAGAAGGCAGTCTCATTGTACATGCATTTATCTATATAAATTCAACTATGGGAGTGTGTATGTAAATGAAGGAGAAAGAGGGAGGAACAATGAAAAATGTCATGTTCATCTGCCTGCTACTCCTCTCAGTGGTCATGTTTCAGGGAATGACCATGAACCAGAATCTATGAATCTGATTCCTTCACTAGGTCTCAGCTCCCATGTGCCTCTCATAGTGTAAGCATCTCACAGAAGGGCTCTGTAAGTCTAATATGTAAAGGTCCTTTTTTACATGAATCCCCTCTTGGTGTCTTCATAAAATTATATATATTGTTCTTGATGGGTGATCTAAGGAATTTTCAGAGGTTAACTATGGACTCCAAGTAATTTCCTACTTTCTCCACTTCAGACTTTTGAGCTCCAACCTGGATAAGATGCAACTCTGTAAAAACATCTAACAGGTGCTTATATGATTTTGATGAATGAGTAAATGAACAAACGAATGAATGAACCAATGAACAGACAGATAAAGAGGAGAAGGCAGAGATGAGAATAGGCCTCAAGTTGTAATCTGGGGTGATTAATAAAGGGGTTGCTGAGACAGTCATAGAAGCCCAGACTTGGAGCTGGTTTTGAAGAAATGCCAGCAGATTTCACTCTTTGTCACCTTCATGTCATTACACATGTCATTTCCTCAGCCAAAAGCTCCTATCCTTCTTTCCCTACCTGAACTACTTCTACTATCCTTTAAGACTTGGCCTAAACATCACATCCTTAGTTAAATCTTTTCTGAACCCAATGTGAAGATTTAGTTACTGTGCTACCTTAGCACAAAGTATGTACTTCTATCAAAGGACCTATTTATAAGTGCTTTATGATCATTTATAGCAGTGTGACCAACCTCTACTCATCTGGGAACATCTTATTCATTGTTTATTACTGATTCCTCTAAACAGAGCCTGGGACAAAATGCAAATTAAGAGAGTGAGTTCAGTTAAACACAAGCTGAGATTGATAAGACACCCATCCTGGTAGGTTGAATTATTTGTCCCATTCTTCATCCCCCTTGTAGTAGCAGCCTTGTACTATGACCTCAGGGAGGGAAAAGTATACTTCCTTGCCACTTGATTTTGATCTTGTCCAGCAGTTTTCAAGCTGTGAGATGCAAACATCTGTAAGGGGGCAGGGTGGTCCCTGGGATACTTTGGGGAGCTCTGAGTTCAAAACTACTTTCATAATAATACTAAGACATTACTTGCTCTTTTCACTGAGTTGACATTTTCACTGATGGCGCAGAGGCAAGACTGCTGCGCACCTTAGCATGAACCAAGGCCACGCCACCAACTGTACCAGGAGTCATGATGTCTTCACAGCCATGCACTCATGTCAAGAGAAAATTGCAGTTTCTCTACAAATTTCCTTAATGAAGCAGTAAACAGGATTAATTTCATTAAATCTTGATACCTAAGTAAATGTCTCTTTAACAGTCTGTGTAAGAAAATGGGAAGTAAACATAAAGCACTTGTGTTGTATACCCAAGTTCTGTGGTTGTCTTGAGTAAAAGCACTTGTGTGACTGAGTTGCAGGCTGCATTAACTACTCTTTCCATGGAACACTTTTACTTGAAAGAATGACTAACAAACTATGATTATTCAGACTTGCGTATTTAGCAGATACTTTGTCAAAAGCAAAGTGAGACTGTCACTTCTTAGAAAATACCTGACAAAACTTGTTGCTAATGATACAATTTGAGTTTTTAAGCCAAAATCAGAATTTTGTAAAACATTTTGTATCAGTGTATTAAAGAGTCTGCTCCATTTTTTATATTTGACAGGCTCCACCCCATCTCTTTCCCTCTTGCCCCACATTTGACAAGCTGGTAAGAAAGCCCTGGTGCTCTCTCCCTGGGCATCAGCAGAGAACTCCATACCACACAAACCCTGGATATGCATGGGAATACTCACTCTGCCCCTGCCCTCCTAACCACAGTAAAAACCAAAGCCGCTATCCCCTTGTTTCACTCAAGCCATTTCAGAATGGCTTGGATGCATGACCTGCTCTCTCCAGGAAGCCCCAATATATGAGAAATGAATTTTTTTTCATGCTTTCTTGGTGCATGTGTGCCATCATCAGTCTCGACATCCAATCAAATTTGGGGTGAGGGATTGATCCCAACCTCCAAGGGCAACCACAAGACAACAGGCATCGTAAGCATGATGGTCTAGGCAATGACCACGACCACCTAGGGGTGTTTATTCTCTTATTTTGGATTGCTAACCAGCTCTGCTGCCTGTTGGGAAGTATGCATTTGGAGCTGCTGCCTGCTGGCCCGTATGTCCTTTGAGCTGTGCTGCGGCCTGCTGACGAGCTTACACTGAGCTGAGCTAGTTTGTGCTGCACGGGCTGAGTCCTACTGAGACTCTGTTATAGATCTAACTGACCTAAATCAAAAACTTTGATAATTGGCAGTTAGGTACAGGAGTCCCTAAATGGGATTGGTGCCTTCCTTAAAGTCACCCTGGGTGGTGTGTCATGGCCCAGATCTATCTTTGTGTCTCAGAGTGAACCATGTGTCTTGATTTTACCATAAGCTGAGCCTGACCAACTCCAGGCTCAGAGAATGACTCTCTAGAGAATACTCAGGGACAAACATACAACTGTGCCATTGGTGGTTGCTCAGATGAGAAAGAATAACTAAGTATGTGGCACGCTAAGGTACAAGCTCCACAGGGCACTCGGCTCACCAGGTCTCTGTGCAGCTGAAACTGCTTCTCTGTTGTTGCTGCTTTGCTTCTGTCACAAAAAAGATGGTCATCCTCAGCACTGGAGAGGGGAAATCTGTGATGTTCCAAGGCACAGATACTAATGAAAATGTACCAGTATGTGTCATCCCAATTCCCCAAAGGGGCCAGAGGAAACTATAAATTTACTGGAAAATTGAAAAAGTGATCACCGAAGACTCTGTGTGCCACCACCTATCAGCACGCTCAGCGGCCATTCCAACTCCACCATGGAGCACAGGTGCCACACTCAACAAAACAGATGGTATTTGTGGGTGAGATTATGTGGGGGGTGAAATTCCTGATGCTTATAACACTGACTGGAATTCCCCAAATTGAGAAACTTAAAGGTAGGACAGGGCAAGACCTCCCCCGAAGTGTTCCTTATAACTACTCAAAACTCTTTTACTCAGGTGGAGGAAAGAGAAACTAAAACAGGCGTCTGTGATTTGCCCTACTGGAAATTCAAAACTGACTATAAGAATTTATTCAATGGGAAGATGAAAAGGGAACCAGGTGGCTATTGCACCTCTATAACACAGTTCAGAATTAGTGTTAACATTTGTTGAGATTTGTTAGTTGGCAGGCATACCTCATGATCCCAAAATTAATAATTTATTGAGCAACCCCTTTGATCTATTGAAATGGGACCATAATATGCACCCTCCCACAACATTCTAGAGCTCATCTCCCTATCTTTCCTCTCATCTACTGGGTGTTTACAACATGGAAATGAACCCATACCACTGCCACCACTGTAAATGTTCATGCCTTCAATAGTTGGAAAAACTTGAAGGAAGAATAATAGTTATTGGGGAAAACTGGCATGATGCAATGTATTTATTATTATTTTGTGAAACATCCCAATCAATCAGAGGCACTTACTACCCCAAAACAGGGCCTTTTGATGCTGTACTAGACAAATTTTTTTAAAGAAGGTCATCCCCAAAGAATCAAAAAGACTTGCTTCCACCTTTTAGCCAGGCTGCCTAATTAAGAAAGCATTAGATGGCCTAGAGTTATCTGTTGCCTCACAAAGGACCTCCAGGCAATCAGCCTCCCCAAAAGCAACAACCTCATCAAAAGGTCTAATATTGGAGACTCTGAAATCTGGGTATCCCAATCATTTAATCTTGGGCACAACTCCTGAAGAGTTACAAGCTTTATTACAGCAAACTATGCAGAAGCTACAAGGCACCCAATGCCAGGCCACACCAGATATATAGCAAGTTGCCTCCAGACCTTCATGACTCTCATGCCCCTGACACCCCAAGGGCCCACTACCCCATATCCTGATTTTAGGCAGTGGCAACTGCCACAAACCTGCTACTAGGTACTCAGCATCTCCCAGAGGTACAAGCCACCACCCAGGGACAATTTGCCCTTATATCTCTCTGGTGGTTCATTGGTCTCCCCACAACTGGCATATCTTCATGGCCTTAGTCAATATTGGGGTCAAGTTACAATTATACCTGGGGTCCCACAAAATTTAAACAAGGTCCTACCTATGCTCTTAGGGGAGTTATGGGACATTAAAATATAGGGCAAACAGCAATGCCTCACCTTAACCATTAGCATTATTTGTCTTACCTGAATTCCCCAAGGTCATAGCACTAATTTCCCTAAAATATCCCATAGTGGGCATGGATACCCCAACTCAATAAGCAATAAGTTTGAATAAAACAACGTCTTTGGCACTTATAGTTGGTTTCACAAAATGGGATCCCATAGGACTTCTCCACACCTCCCTTTAATCTGGTTAAAGCAGTTAATATAGCTCAATATATTTTAAAACACGACCCACAGGAATTAAACGCCATTATGCAAGACTTACTGAAGGAAGGGATCATTGTTTCTACTGTCTCCCTCTTTAATAACCCAATTTGTCCAGTGCCCAAACTTGATGGAAATAAATGATACCTAACAGTGGTTTACCCTAACCTTAATACCATAATTCCCTCAATTAAGGTTCCCATATCTAATATCATTGATATTACTGACTCCTCTCAATCAGCAACTGCAAAGTATTATGCTGTTACAGATTTGGCTAACATGTTCTCTTCACTGCTCATTTTGACAGGCTTTCAACTGAAATATGCCTTCCCCTTTGAAGGAACACAATATACTTTCACTTGCCTCCCAATGGGGTGTTTCAACAGCCCTGCCATCACACTCATTCTTTGCAGGCAAGATCTTAACTGCATTGCATTTTCTCCAGAACATAAGTATGACATCACACTGACTACATCCTCCTTTGAGGAGATTCAAAGGATACATCCACACAGGAGATACAAACATTTGTCATAGACTTTTCCAGTTAGGGCTGAGTCATTGTTCCCCATAAGATTCAAGGCTCTACAATTTCAATAACATTTCTGAGCATTATTTGGTAAAGGAATCAACTCCTCACTATATTTGCAACCACTGATTTAAGGCAGGCCCAACACTTGCTGGATCTGTTCAAATTTAGAGGCAATATATTCCTCACTTACAAATTTTACTAAATCCCATTTATGTTGTTACTCACAAATCAGCCCACTTTGAATGGGGCTCCCTACAACAAAAGTCTCTAAAATCTGTCCAAATTGCAATGCAACAGGCAATCCCATTAGTACCCTCTGAAGACTCCTTCACTGTACAGGCATTAGCAACCCCCTCCTGAAGTTTCTGGACCACCCATGATGGCCATAAATTGCTCATGGGCTTTCAGTGCAAGAAACCCTTCAGCTTCATACTATACAATATTAAAGCAGCAACTGCTGGCCACATATTGGGTTCCTCTAGAGATGCGAAGAAGCTCTCACAGGCCCTGAGCCCAGACTTTACTCAGCTTTACCAGACCAACCTTTACCCAGCTGCCCATTATGTCTTGGGTCACAGAAGCAGCATCCTACAGGCTCAGCACGGTCACAGAGGCCTCCTTATTGAAATGGAAATAGTACTTACAGGTTAGGGCCAAATCTGGGCCTGCTGGAATACCTGGACCTACAAGAGGAGATAGCTTCCCCTGTTCTCAATACCTAGCTAGATGCAATGGCACCAGAGGTGATCATCCCTCTCCCAGACCCGCTGGCTACCTGGAGAGCCCCTCGGAACCAACTGAGTGACCAGAAAAGGAAGTCAATATACTTATGGGTGGTAGTGGCAGCATCATACATGATAGAGCCCACTGGAGAGCTGCTGTACCCCTAACCAGTACATCCCTAATCAAGGGTGGGACCCAAGGTCAGCACAACTGGCCAAACCTCATGTGGTCACCTTAGCACTAGAGGATGCCCTGGCCAACAATCTGTCCCCTCTGCACATTTTTACAGCATCTTGGGCCAATGCCAATGGTATGATCATCTGGTACAAAAAATGGCAACAACAATTCCTCATCCAAGGTTATCTCCTTTGCAGTAAAAAACTCAGGAAATTTCATGCCTCACAGACATCCAAAATATAAATCAATGTAATACATGTCTCTGTACAAAGTAAAGCCACAATACAAGGCCTCACCAAAACACTCCTCATCACCTTCAAAGTTCCAGACATCACTGATAATTATCAAGGCACTCACTTCACTTTTCAAAATACACAATGCTGAGTTTATAACCATGTTTTACATATATTACTAATTAATTTCTTCTTCAGTTATTCACTGAACACCTTCTAGGAGCCAGATACTAGGTTCTGGGAATACAATAAATAAGGTAGGCATGGCTTTTGCCTGTCATGAGCTCATAATTCCAAAGGGTAATGGTCAGTTCAACAGTAAATGAACACACTGATAAAAGTGAGCATGGAGTGCTAAGGGAACATCTGGGGAGGTACCTATACTGAGAACTGAAAAATAAATAGTAGTCAGTCATGTTTGGGAGGGAAAAGAGAAAACTGTTTCAGACATGCAAGAAAGCACATGGCTTATCCCAAGAATTGAAAGATATTCACTGTGGCTGAGAACAGAATGCTGGCAAACAGAAACCTCTCTAGGTATTTCAAATACAGTAAATTTAATAGAGGGAATATTTTTTACAACTGTGATAGAAGAGTTGAGAAGATAAAGAGAGGATGAGGAAGCAGCTCAGTGATCAGTGACAAGAGGAAGCCAGACGAGGGTTACCAGAGCCCAGAGCTGGAGCTAGCTGGCAGAGGCCACAGCACAATGGTGACTGCCTGTCAGGGGTAGGGCTACAGAGGTCAAAACAGCCTGGTGGAAACTGGAGCCAGAAGGAGAAAGAGAAAATGCAGCCATTTCTGGAGACACCACCTGACATGGAGCAGCGGCTGGGGAGTAGAAATACCCTCCCTACCCTCATCCCCCACCAGTGCCTTTGGTAGGCCAAACTTAGGTGGAATCCAGCGGAAATGAGAGCCCTAGAATGCATTCTTTCAGCCCCATTGTAATGTAGAGGAGGGAAAGGAACAGATCAGAGAGCAAACAGGCAAAAGACTAACACAGTAAAGGTAAAACTGAAAAAGGAGGTTGAGGTCAGATCACCTACAGTCTTGTAAGTGCTTTACCCTAAACACAGTGGGGGCCTTTGAAGGGTTTTAAGCAGAAAGTATATGATTGATTTTGCCTTAAAAGATTACTAAATCTTTTAATAATTTTTTTAGCTTCACTACCTGAGCATAAAAAATAGGTTTCATTGTAGTAGATGTGATCATAAAACATCTGAAAGTATGATCTCCCCATTTAAAAGCTACAATGGTAAGTTACAGTGTATCTAGAGACTGGAAACAAGAATAATGAGGCATCTGGGAACCACGTCATTAAAGAACCAGTTTGAGGGTATCGGTCACATTTCTCCTGGAGAACAAAGCTCTAAGGGAAGACATGGCACCTGTCATACTATATGACGAGCAGCCATGCAGAAGGAGGTGTAGGTTTCTCCGTTGATATTCCAGAGGGAAGAGTGAGGAGCCAGGGGGTATGATGGGAAAGCAGATTTCATTTCAATTTTGATGGAAGAACTTCCCAACACTTAGAACTTCTAGCAGTGGAATGGACTCTCTCTGAGATGCTAAGTTGCTCCACAAGAGCGTAAGCTCCCAGTGAGGAAAGGTGATCCGATGAAACTTTTTATTAGTTGTGGCCAGGTTAGGGGGCAGTTGTAACACCACAAAATTCAGCAGCTTGGGCTTCCCTGGTGGCGCAGTGGTTGGGAGTCCGCCTGCCGATGCGGGGGACGCGGGTTCGTGCCCCGGTCCGGGAGGATCCCGC
>NC_041225.1:48201823-48218045 GCF_002837175.3 Physeter macrocephalus
GCTGGGCCCGTGGGCCGTGGCCGCTGAGCCTGTGCGTCCGGAGCCTGTGCTCCGCAGCGGGAGAGGCCACGGCAGTGAGAGGCCTGCGTACCACAAAAAAAAAAAAAAAAAAAAAAAAAAATTCAGCAGCTTAATATGACAAAAGTTTAATTTCTTGCTCACACTACAGATCCAGTGTGGGGCAGGAGGGATCTTTGTTCACTATGGTTTCTCAGTGATGGGCACACAAGCATCCTGATCACCACAAAAGTGGGAAGGGAAAGGTCCCCTAAGAACCTCTGTCCATTGGTGACATGATATCCTCATATTTCACTGGCCAGAGCATGTCACACCGACACAACTACTTAAAAGGGTTGTACTCAGAAAACAGAAAGCCAGAAATATTTAGAGAATAGCACTAAGGATAATCATAAACTTCCATATCTTGATTATACTTGTTCTGCCTACTTTGCAGGATGGTTGAGAGGTTAAAATCATGCATGAAAGTTCTCCATAAGGATAAAGTGGTATGAAAATGAACGGTGTGCTGATGTCCTGCTCCTTGCTCACTGCTTCCTCCTTAGTGCCTAGTGCATAACAGAGGCTCTATAACTGTCTGCTGAAAGACTATATGGATTAACAAATATTTTCAGTTGATTTTTCTTCCTGTGAAAGTATGAGTTGAGTCTAGATATATTTAGGAAAAGGTGACTAGTCCACTATCGTTTATTAGGTTGTTGAAAAAGGGACTCCTTTATTTAGACGGAAGATGAATTAAACGATATCAAAAATCCTTTTTAACAACATCAACAATAATAACAAATGCTAACTGCACAGTTTCCCTCTGGAGACATAAAATACAGTGGTTATCCTGAAATAAGGGCCTGGGTTTCATGACTTGTGAAAGAGATTTTATTCTCTCTAATAAACCCCTCCTCCACCTACTCTTTACTTTGTGGCTTGGCTTTATTACCTTGATAGCATGAAACACTTTCTGAACTTTATTTACTGTGTCCCCATCATGCGTAGTAGCAAGGTGAAACAGGAACACAGTTTTGCTCTCACTGGGAACCCCCAAGGTCAAAAGAGTGCTGGCCACATAGTAGATATCTAGTATTTGTTGAATGGGTGCTGTGAAATAGAGGCCCCAACCTCCAAATGCCAAGGCAAGTTGTCCTAGGCAAGGAAGCTTCCCTCTCAAGCTTAGCCATTTCAGTTACCAAGGGGAAGAGGAACCCCACTGGTAAACACAACCCTTTTGGGGAAAGAACCCTGGCCCACACAATAGCAGTTTTCTGATGAGGTGGCATTTTCCCCAACACATTATGCTAAAGCCAGTTGGAGAAGATGCTGAGGACTGTTATTTCCTAATTTGATTCTGCCATTTCCAGTAATGGAAAGCTGCCCTCCATCCATCCATCTTAATAAGTGACAGATGCATTTCATTAAAACTTCCTTAAATAATTTCTTGTGGTTTTAGGAGGGAAAAACAAGAAAGAGTGCTGTTTTGTGCTCCCACGTATGTCACATTTTAAGAGCCATTAAACGAAGCAAGAGCTCATCTTCAGTTGAGAATTAAGTGGTCAACTGATGCCAATCCAAGTGTGTTTCTCAAATGCATTTGTCCATTGGACAAAGGCAAGAAAGGCTGCTAGGGTGTGTCGGCCAAAGAGTAATAATAGTAATTACACATGATTTGACACTTCGTATAGCACTTCTGTCCCTAAACAGACTGCAGAATGGAGATAGGTAATTCTGTAAATGGATTCTTCTCAACTTTGCAGCTCTCTGTGGGCAAACAGGTATATAAAAATCCAGTATAGTGAAAATGGCATTACACTGGTTTCAGGAGATTTCAATTCTAGTCTTGTTTCTACTACTTAGAAGCTCTGTGACCTCGGCCAAGTCAACAAAATAATCTCTCTGTGTCTCTATCTCCTCCTTTGTACAGTGAAGATACAATACTTGTCAAAACAACCTCACAGGATTATTATGAGGATTAAATGAGGCAATAAAGAGAAAGAACTTACTAAAGTATGAAGAAACTTTCATAAAAAACACCTTCATGAGAATAGGGATTTCCTTCCTTTCTTTCTCCATTTCTCCTTTTCTCCCTCCCTTTTCTCCTTCCTTCCTTCACTCCTTCCTCTCTCTCTCTTCGCTTCTCTTCTCTCTCCTTCTTCCCTTCCTTCCTTCCTTCTTTCCTCTCTCCTTCCCTTCCTCTCTCTCTCTCTTTCTTTCTCACCCTTATACTCCCATATCCCCAGTGCCATAGAACAACACCTAGCATATTCAATAAACATTTTTGGATTACTATCATGGTTACTTTTATGTATAACTTGACTGTACCACAAGGTACCCACATGTTTGGTCATACACTATTCTGGGTGCGTCTGTGAGGGAGTTTCTGGATGAGACTAATATTTGAAATAATATGCTGAGTAAAACCGGTTGCCTTCCCTAATGTGGGTGGACCTCATCCAGTCAGTTGAAGGTCTGAATAGAACAAAGAGGCTGAGTAAGAGGGAACTTCAGCCTCCTGCTGGCTTGAGTTGGACATCACTTTTCTCCCGCCCTTGGACTGGAACATATACCATCAGCAATCCAGGTTCTCTGGCCTTCGACCTGGACTGGAACTTACACAACCAGCTTTCCTGGGACTCCAGCTTGCTGACTACAGATCTTGGGGCTTTTCAGCCTCCATAACTGTGTTATCCAATTCCTTATAATAGATAAATAGATAAATAAATAAATAGATAGATAGATAGATAGATAGATAGATAGATAGATAGATAGATAAATAGAGCAACACCGAACGAGAGAGAGAGAGATCCGTATATCTCTATCTCTCATCCCATTCACTAGTTCTGTTTCTCTGGAGAGCCCTAACTAAAATACAATGAACAGAGCACAATAAAATGGACAGTGTTATTAATAATTAACCATTTGAGTTGACTTGACCTTCTAGGAAGTAGACACAAAGAACTTTAGGTGTGTGAGCTTAAGTAAGAGAAATGTGACAAGGAAGTTCAATTATAACTCAGGACATGTCATTTTATACTCAAAATCCCAGGTAGGACTGTTCAAAGTTGTGTAGTTTATGTCAGTACTGTTGTGCTACTTTCCTCTGAAGTCTCATATGCTTAGCAGTGTATATGCGTTACCTCATTTAATCCTCACAAGCCTATTATCCTTACTCTATTCTACATATGAGAAATACTGAGTCTCAGAAAGTACAAATAACTTGTCCAGTGTCAGAGGTGGTGATGGAGTGGTGGAGCCAGACCTGAATTCCTAACCACCATGCCACTGCCTCTCAGATTCCAAATCTGATGGCAGAATTACAGGTGCATCACTTAGTATGCATTATGTTATGAATATTACTAAAAATACAAGTCAAATTGACTTAAACATGAAGGAAATGTATTGATTCATACAGAGAAGCACAATGTAGAGCTGTCTTCAGGGCCATTTGATTCAGAATTGTGTTCCATTCTCAGGTTTCACCCTTATTCGTGTACTTGCTTCATCTCTGACTGAAGCAAAGTGATTACAGTTATTCCAACACAATATTCATGTTCTACATCATCCAGAGGGAAGAGAGAGACATGAAACTTCTCCAAAACTCGGAGCAGACTAATAATCTTCACTTTGATTTGGACCAACCTGAAAGCATCAGAGTGGCCAAGGTATGCCCATGCACTGATTATTAGCTTAGGCCTGGGTTATCATCTGGCCTTAGACCGACACCCAGTCAAGGAAGATGAGATTACACTAATTGACTGAAGGTGAGGTAATCCCCACCTCAGCACAGAAGGAAACTCTATGCTATTAGAAAGATGGGGGAGGCAGCAGCATATGCTAGGTGAGCAACTAACAGATGTCCACTGCAGCATTTAAACAAATATCCTTACCACTAATGTGTCAGGACACTTTTTTGAGTAGTGACAAAAAACCCTTCTTGCTCATTCCTCTGAGCAAGCTGTGGCCTCGCCACTCTACATCCATCCTCCCTTCTAATAACTCAATAGTCCAATAAATATGAGGTAGGCACCTTACTCTGCACAAGCACCAGTGGATTGACATTCAAAGACAAACATGATTCTTGTCCTCAGAGGACTTGCAGTGTGGTAAAACTGGAAATTAACCACAACAAGGGCAGAAGGGAAGAGAGGGAAATCATTGAGAGTTGGATGGATGTGCATGTGTACAATGGATAGCTGGAGTCTTATAATCCTGAAACTTTTCTTCTGTAGGGGAATCAACCCAAAGCATTTACCATCCTTCAAAGCTTGTTTTATCATTTTCACTGTTTTCTTTTGGACCAGTTCCCCCATCTTTTTTCTCAGACTTTGAGTTAAATGGCATATGCAGTGCTCAGGGGGTATCCTGATTCACCCTAGTCTAATCCCCCACCCCCTCTCCCCTTAGTACATTTCTCATTTATGCATGCTTGGCTTGTTTTTCGATATCCTTTAATTGTAGATCTGGGCTGTGTTTAAATATTCTTATCTGTAGCCTGCCTAGAGCACAGCTGTTTTTTAATACATGTCTATTAATGATAGTAACTACATTGATAAAGGATTTCAATCCCTGGGGCTATTAGTCAAATGCTTTTTGACCAATTATAAATTTGTTTTGGACCAAAATATTTACAGTTCTCAATCACTGGCAAGTTGCTCTGGTTGCTTATTTTCTACACACTGGCATAGTGATATTAGAAGCCGAGCCTCCTTTTTTTTTTTTTTTTTTTAAATCATTCTACAGATTTTTCAGTCCTAGGAGCTCAGCACATTTACCAAACCTCATGATGTTATTAGGAGGAGTAGGCTTGACTACCCACATTTTTATGGATATTAAAAATGTACAGAATTAGGCTGCATCTTAATCCAGGGCAACAGCAGAACCAAGACTACAATTTCAGTTACCAGGTATGCCTGACCTACCCTCAGTGTCTTCTTCCTCAGGGACAGAGCTGAGAAGTAGCTGAATGCACTGCAGACAGTTAGAAGGGAGGAAGCAGGTATTTACTGAGCACTTGCTATGTGTCACATACTTTCACAGGTTTTCATGTGAACCATATCACTTATTCCTCACAAATGTCTTAGAAAGATAGTTATCTTATTCTCATTAGACAAAGAAGAGACTAATATTCAGAATTATTTAACTTACTTGCACACAACTAATATCTGGTAGAGCTGGGATTCAAACCCCGATCTTACCCCAAGCTTTGTCTTTTGCTCTGTACGTTGATATCTCCCAATGTCAACAAATCCCTGAATTTGAAAATGTTTAGAAAATGGCATCTGAGGACTGATGGAGACGAGCAGTCCTCACAACCTGACCACACCATCTTGCCATGACGTTCTATTAATGGTTTGGTGATGGTGATGAGTGTAGCTGGGGAAGATGACTGCGTTCTAATTCCGTCTCTTTTTTTTTTTTCTCCTAATTCCACCTCTGCTGCTAACTGGCTGACTAATCTTGAACAATTCCACTTCTCCAAATATGTCCAATAAATATTTTTAAATAGCTAGATGGATGGTTATGTTAGTGAATGCTCAAATGAGGGGGCTGTTGGTGACTCTGGCTCTCTCTGCCCCTTGACAATCCTAAAAGACACTTGGAAGTTTGATCATCACTTAAGAATAAGTTCAGACTTCATCAGCTGTTGCCAGTCCAAACACAATGGTGTAAAAGCATAAAATTTAGAGTGTCTACAAGTAATAGAGGAGAGAAAGATAAAAAGCTCACACAGCTGCTCTGTGCTGGCTTTTCTTGGCTGGTCCCTGACAATGCCCCAAAATATCAAGTTCCATATGAAGAACAGGCTGGAAATGAAATCATAGAACAGAGTAGGGAAAATAGAAATCCCTTAGGCCAGGAAAGGATGAAAAGGGGAAAACAAAAGCAAATGTAAGATTTTGACACATGCAGGAAATCCACCTTTACAGGAAGAGACCAAGGGGATTCTTGGGCATCAGAGTGTACAAGAGAAAAGCATTACATTTGGAAACATGAGACAGAGTTCAAGGATGGCTCTACAGTCAGTGATCGCTGGATGACTGTAGAGAGGTCATGCACCTTCCCTGCAACTTCCTTTCCCATCTGTAAAATATGGATAACAGATCCATCCCACCTACTTCACAAAGTTACTCTAAGAGTTCACTGAGATTAACAAGAACAAGAAGGGCAGGTTTCTGCATCCCATATGGGTTTCAGATTGCTCTGCATGTCATTTTAATTATTCTTTCTCCACAGAACAATATAATTTGTATGTGAATATGCTTATTTTACCTACTTGTACTTTTTGGGTGTGGGGAGGGGGGTCAATCAATCAACATATATTGAGAACCTACCACATGCAAAGCTTGTAGATGGATAAAAAAGTCTGTGAAAACATACTGTCAACCACCTTAAGGAATGGAAATATTGGGTTGGCAAAAAACTTCCTTCGGTTTTTAAGTAAAAATAAAAGACACAATTTTCACTTTCACCAAGAACTTTATTGAACAACATATTCACCCTTTTGTTCCACTACCTTCTGCCACTTTTCAGGTAACTTCATAATTCCATCTTCCCAAAACTTTTTATCTTTTTGAGCAAAGAACTGTTCCAGGTGACTTTTACAGTCTTCCAGGGAATAGAAATTTTTTCCTTTAAGATAATTTTGTAAAAACCAAAATAAATAGAAATCCGAAGGGAAATGTCTGGCAAATACAGCAGATGAATCAACTTCCCAGCCAAGCTGTAACAGTTTTTGCCTGGTCATCAAAGAAACATGCGGTCTTGCATTATCCTGATGGAAGATTATGCATTTTCTGTTGACTAATTCTGGACGCTTTTCGTCGAGTGCTGCTTTCAGTTGGTCTAATTGGGAGCAGTACTTGTTGCAATTAATCGTTTGGTTTTCTGTAAGGAGCTCAAAATAGAGGACTCCCTTCCAATCCCACC
Organism: Physeter macrocephalus; assembly: GCF_002837175.3. Classification (NCBI taxonomy): domain Eukaryota; kingdom Metazoa; phylum Chordata; class Mammalia; order Artiodactyla; family Physeteridae; genus Physeter; species Physeter macrocephalus. The sequence continues at coordinate 48,208,757 of NC_041225.1, forward strand.
ATATACACAACATGAACACCAGCCTTTTGTGTGGCTGGTGGTGGTGCCTCACGATCTCTTCCATTCCACATTATTGTATGGTATCCACTTTTCATCACCCATCACAATTTGTTTTAAAAATGGAATGTTTTTGTTACATTTAAATAGAGAATCAATACCTACCCATCCACTGATTGTAAAGTTAGTTTGAAACTTTGGTAGGCAGAATTGGCCCCCAAAGATATCTACGTCTTAATCCCCAGAATCTGTGATACATAAAGACATAGAGCAAAGGAGAATTAAGTTTGCAGATGGAATTAAGTTTGCTAATTAGCTGACCTTGAAATGGGAAGATTATCCTGGATTTTGTGGTTGGTTCCAATTAAATCACAAGAGTGGAAGAGGGAAGTATAAAAGGGAGACTCAGAGACAGCAGCATGAGGACGTGGCCCAATGTTGCTGGCTTTGAAGAAGGAAGAATGCATCCATGCCAAGGAATGTGGGCTGCCTTGGGAAGCTAGAAAAAGACACTAAAATAGTTTCTCCTCTAGAGCCTTCAGAAGGAATGTAGACTTGCTGAGACTTTGATGTTAGCCTACTGAGACCCATTTTGGACTTCTGACCCCAGAACTCAAGATAATAAATTGACATTGTTTTAAGCCACTAAGTTTTTGATAATTTAGGACACTAACACAGAAATTCAGTTTGTTAGTTTTTTTATAATTTGGAGAGACAGTCCTTCTCACTATCTTGAACTTCTTTGTAGGTAAACCTCTTTTCTAAATATTTTTGTTTCTGAGTCTTCCTTGACAAGCACCATGTAAGAATTAATTTTCTACCATTGAAATGGTAGCCAGAATACGAGATATAATGTTCCAGTCATTCATTACAGATTATCCCACCATTTAGTGGCACAAAACAGGCATTTATTATGCTCATGGATTCTGTGGGTCAGGATTTCAGACAAAGGCAATGTGGGGATGGTTTGCCTCTGCCCATATCTGCGTTCTCAGCTATAAGATTAGAAGGCTGAGGGTGTCTTGACATCAGGGGGTTAAAATTACTTTGAGAATTACTCATATGTCTAGTAGTTGATGCTGTCATCTGGGACATTAGCTGGGAGTACTGTCTGGAACACCATCATATAACGTCTCCATGTAGCTGGGACTGCCTTACAACATGGTGACTTTTCCAGAATGTCATATTGTAGGAATCATACAGCATATAGCTATTTCATGCATATTGATTCTGTCACTAAGCAAAATGCATTTAAGTTCCCTCCATGTCTTTTCGTGGTCTGCCTGATAGCTCATTTCTTTTTATCACCAAATAATATTTTGTTGTACGAATGTACAACAATTTGTTTATCCATTCACCTTTTGAAGGACATCTTGGTTGCTTCCAGTTTGGAGTAATTATGAATAAAGCTGCTATAAATATTCACTTGTAGGTTTTCATGTGAACATAAGATCTCAAATCATTTGGGTCAATATCTAGGAGTGCAACTGCTGAACCACACGGTAAGACTATGTTTAGCTTTGTAAGAAACTGCCAAACTGTCTTCCAAAGTGGCTGTACCATTTTGTCTTTTCATCAGCAATAAATGAGAGTTCCTACTGTTCCACATCCTCATTAGCATTCAGTGCTGTCAGTTTTCTGGATTTCATCCATTCTAACAGGTGTGTAGTGATACCACATTATTGTTTTAATTTTTAATCCCCTGATGACATCTGACATTGAGCATCTTTTCACATATTTGCCATATGTATACCTTCTTTAGTGAGGTGTCTGTTCAGACCTTTTACCCAGTTATCTGTTTTCTTACTGTTGAGTTTAAAGACTTCTTTGTTTACTTTGGATTCAAGTTGCTATTAGATATGTGTGCTATTAGATATATGTGCAGATATTTTTTCAATCTTTATTTTATTTCTTATTCTCGTAACAGTGTCTTCCACAGAGAATGAGTTTTAAATTTTAGTAAACTTCAGTTTATCAATTTTTTATTTCATGGATTATACTTTTGGTATTGTATTAAAAACTTATCACCAAACCCAAGGCCACCTAGGTGTGTCCTATGTTATCTTCTAGAAGTTTTATATTTTTGCATTTTACATTTAGGCCTATGATCAATTTAAAAAAATTTTTATTGAAATATAGTTGATTTACAATGTTGTGTTAATTTCTGCTATACAGCAAAGTGACTCAGTTATAAATACATATACATTCTTTTTTAATTATTATATTCTTTTCCATTATGGGTTATCTCAGGATATTGAATACAGTCCCCTGTGCTACACAGTAGGACCTTGTTGTTTATCCATTCTATATGTAATAGTTTGCATATACTAACCCCAAACTCCCAGTCCATCCCTTTCCCAACCCCTCTCCCCCTTCCACAAGTCTGTTCTCTACGTCTGTGAGTCTGTTTCTGTTTCACAAAAGTTCATTTGTGTCATATTTTAGATTCCACATATAAGTGATATCATATGATATTTGTCTTTCTCTTTCTGACTTACTTCACTTAGTATGATAATCTCTAGTTCCATCTATGTTGCTGCAAATGGCATTATTTCATTCTTTTTATGGCTGAGTAGTATTCCATTGTATGTATGTAGCACATCTTATTTAACCATTCATCTGTCAGTGGACATTTAGGTTGTTTCCATGTCTTGGCTGTTGTGAACAGTGCTGCTATGAACACAGAGGTGCATGTATCTTTTTCGAATTATAGTTTTGTCCAGATACATGCCCAGGAGTGGGATTGCGAGATCATATGGTAACTCTATTTTTAGTTTTTTGAGGAACTTCCATACTGTTTCCCATAGTGGTTGCACCAACTTACATTCCCACCAACAGTGTAGGAGGGTTCCCTTTTCTCCACACCCTCTCCAGCATTTGTTATTTGTAGACTTTTTGATGATGGCCATTCTGACCAGTGAGAGGTGGTACCTCATTTGGTTTTGATTAGCATCTCTCTAATAATTAATGATGTTGAGCATCTTTTCATGTGCCTGTTGGCCATCTGTATGTCTTCTTTGGAGAAATGTCTATTTAATTCTTCTGCCCATTTTTTGATTGGGTTGTTTGTTTTTTTGTTGTTCACTTGCATGCCTATGATCCACTTCTAATAAACTTATGTATAAGGTATAAGGTCAGTGTCTACATTCAATTTTTTGTATGTGAATGTTTAGTTGTTCCAGCACCATTTGTTGAAAAGACAACTCTTTCTCCATTGAATTGCCTTTGCTCTTTTGTCAAAGATCAGTTAACTGTACTTTTGTGGGTCTATATCGGGGCTCTCGATTTTTTCGATTGAGGTCTTTGTCTATTTTTTCATGAATACCACGCTGTCTTGATTACTAACAGCTAAAGTCGTAGAACCAGTTCTCCGACTTTGTTCTTCTTCTTCTTTAGTATTGTGTTGTCTATTCTGAGTCTTTTCCCTTTCCATATAAACTTGAGAATCAGTTTGTCAATATCCATAAAATACCTTGTTGGGATTTTGATTGGGATTGCATTGAATCTACAGATCAAGTTGGGGAGAACTGCTATCTTGACAATATTGAGTCATTTTTGGAAAATACGATTTGCTACACTTCATGAGGGCAGGAACATTTTTGCCTCTTTTGCACTGTTATAGCCCCAAAATCTAGATGAGCATTTAACAGGATATAGGTGCTCAATAAATATTTTTATTACATCAATAAGTAAGTCTTTCCAATAGAATGTCCAACCATGCATTCTGCATCTTTTTTTTTTTTTTTTTTTTTGCGGTATGCAGGCCTCTCACTGTTGTGGCCTCTTCCGTTGCGGAGCACAGGCTCCGGACGCGCAGGCTCAGTGGCCATGGCTCACGGGCCCAGTCGCTCCGCGGAATGTGGGATCTTCCCGGACTGGGGCACGAACCCGTGTCCCCAGCATCGGCAGGCGGACTCTCAACCACTGCACCACCAGGGAAGCCCTCTACATCTTTTAAATCATCACCCTGTCCTAGGCTCTGGGCCAAACCTGGGGGTGGTGATCCCATACTCATTTGGACTTCTCTGGACCCAGCTGATGGAACTTGGATCCTGAGGCTACAACCTCTTCCACTAAAGAGCATAGCATGGGGTAGCTGTCATTTGCATACTCAGCCCACCTCTTGTTAGCGGCCTCATCAAATAAGGTGCAGGCCTCTTCCTCTCTCTGGCAGTCTGTCTTCTAAGACCACAAGTGCCCTGGCTGGAAAGACTGCCAGTAAAATCATCCCTGGACATCTGTTCTCTACCCATCATAATCCTTGGGAAATAATTTTTTTACTGGGGACTCTGGTGATATCAGTCTCTGATGCCTTTCTATCCTAGAAAGAGATTAAGTTTTGTTTGTTTTTATAAAATAAAAGCAGAGATAGGGCCTTAAATTTCTCCTTCTGTGAGTCTCAAACATCTCTGTATCCTCTTGGGAATTTCAGAGAAATTAATATTGTCAGTGTAATCTAACAAAGCTACACTTGTATTATCTTTCTTCCAAACACTGTATAAGCCACCCTGTATCAACCCAAAGTTTAAAGCATTCTATAGTACTCTTTCAAACTCAGTTTCATCACTAGTGCATGGTGTTCTCCAAATCAGCAGTGACTTCTAAGAGTTCCCACTCACCTCTGCCCACCAGTTTTCCAATAGAGAAACAGCCATTTCCTCAAAACTACTCAGTCCCAGTGCTATGGCAGTCATCAATCTATCTGTGGTACAGATATGTGCTATACTGGGATTCTCAGTAGTCCTAGATGAGGTCCTCATGTGTAGCAGGTATGAATTTATTCCACAAAACGGAACATAAGAAATTTTACATTACTTTTATCTCCTGAAATAAAATTGAATCTTTTCTGAGACCCCATCTCATTGGGTTGGTAGGAAATTCAACTATAGTCACTATTGTGGCATAGTTTCCTCACCCAGAGTTGGCAAAGTTCCCAGGGACCTGGCATAGTGTGTATGCGTCATTCAGGAATGGCTCTATGGTCCATGGTCTATCGCTAATATGATCATTGTCCAAGCCCATGAAATCTCACAAAGGTGAGCATCTCCTCTTTGCTGGGCTTATGGCCAAGGCTGAATGTCCAGAGTACCAGGTCCAGCCTATTTTGGTGCCCCAAGGAGTCATTCTTCTGAGGTCCTCCCTCCTCCCTGCAGTACCTTCCAGGGCCACACATTGGTGCCTACTATCATGAACCTAAGAACTTTTCTTTCTCTCCTGGTCTTCAGGGATGTTCTAAAATCCTCTTTCTCCTCTGACAGTTTCAAAATCTTGAGGCTCTTGCATGCCACGCACTTGCCTCCACCTTCTTCCCTTCTCTTGAAGCTCAGCACATTCCCCTCTGAAGCACAGACTTTGGCAAAACAAAGGCCAGGAGAATCACTGTCTCCTGGGGGGAAGACGAAGGTCCTGGGATGAGGGAGGCCTCGGTGGGGTACAGAAAATGCACACTGAATAGCTTTAAAAGCAAAGCCCCAGCCTTGCTTCAAAATGGGGGAGGAGTAAGACATGGAGATTACCTTCCTCCCACAAATACATCAGAAATACATCTACATGTGGAACAACTCCTAAAGAACACCTACTGGCAGAAGACCTCAGACTTCCCAAAAGGCAAGAAACTCCCCATGTACCTGGGTATGGCAAAAGAAAAAAGAAAAAACAGAGACAAAACAATAGGGATGGGACCTGCACCTCTGGGAGGGAGCTGTGAAGCAGGAAAAGTTTCCACACACTAGGAAGCCCCTTCACTGGTGGAGAAGGGGGAGTGGGCAGTGGGGGGAGGGGAAACTTCAGAGCCACGGAGGAGAGCGCAGCCACAGGGGTGCAGAGGGCAAAGTGGAGAGACTCCCGCACAGAGGATCCGTGCCGACCACCATTCCCAGCCTGAGAGGCTTGTCTGCTCAGCTGCTGGGGCGGGCGGGGGCTGGGAGCTGAGGCTCGGGCTGCAGAGGTCAGATCCCAGGGAGAGGACTGGGGTTGGCTGCGTGAACACAGCCTGAAGGGGGCTACTGCACCACAGCTAGCCAGGAGGGAGTCCCAGAAAATGTCTGGAACTGCCTAAGAGGGAAGAGACCATTTTTTCGGGGTGCGCGAGGAGAAGGGATTCAGAGCACCACTTAAACGAGCTCGAGACGGGCACGAGCCTCGACTATCATCGCGGACACCAGAGACGGGCAGGAAATGCTAGGGCTGCTGCTGCAGCCACCAAGAAGCCTGTGTGCAAGCACAGATCACTATCCACACTTCCCCTCCTAGGAGCCTGTGCAGCCCGCCACTGCCAGCGACCCTTGATCCAGGGACAACTTCCCCAGGAGAACACATGTCACGCCTCAAGCTGTTGCAACATCACACTGGCCTCTGCCACCACAGGCTCGCCCCGCATTCTGTACCCCTCCCTCTCCCCAGCCTGAGTGAGCCAGAGCCCCTTAATCAGCTGCTCCTTCAACCCCGACCTGTCTGCACGAAGAACAGATGAGCTCAGGCGACCTACTCACAGAGGCAGGGCCAAATCCAAAGCTGAACAACAGGAGTTGTGCAAACAAAGAAGATAAAAGGAAATCTCTCCCAGCAGCCTCAGGAACAGTGGATTAAATCTCCACAATCAACTTGATGTACATTGCATCTGTGGAATACCTGAATAGACAATGAAACATCCCAAAATTGAGGCAGTGGACTTTGGTTGCAACTGTAGGCTTGGGGTTTCCTTTCTGCATCCAATTTGTTTCTGCTTTTATGTTTATCTTAGTTCAGTATTTAAGGTTATTATCATTGGTATATTTGTTTATTGATTTGGTTGCTCACTTCCTTTTTATATTTTTATATCTAGATAAATTATTTTTTTCCTTTTTCTCTTTTTGTGAGTGGGTATGCGTATGCTTCTTTGTGTGAGTTTGTCTGTATAGCTTTGCTTTTATCATTTGTCCTAGGGTTCTGTCTGTCCGTTTTTATGGGGTTTTTTGTTTTGTTTTGCTTTGTTTTTTTTAGTACAGTTTTTAGCACTTCTTATCATTGGTGGATTTGTTTTTTGGTTTGGTTGCTCTGTTCTTTCTTTTTTTTCTTTTCTCATTTTTTTATTTTTAATAATATTTTAAATTTTTTATCTTAATAACTTCATTTTATTTTATTTTTCTTCTTTCTTTCTTTTTTTTCTCACTTTACTTCTGAGCTGTGTGGCTGACACGGCCTTCATGCTCCGGCCGGGTGTCAGGCCTGTGCATCTGAGGTGGGAGAACCAAATTCAGGACTTTGGCCCACCAGAGACCTCCTGGCTACAAGTAATTTCAAAAAGGCGAAAGCTCTCCCAGAGATCTCCATCTCAACGCTAAGACCCAGCTCCACTCAACGACCAGGAAGCTACAGTGCTGGACACCCTATGCAAAACAACTAGCAAGACAGGAACACAACACCACCCATTAGCAGAGCACTGCCTAGAATCATAATAAGGTCACAGACAACCCAAAACACAACACCAGATGCGGTCCTGCCCAACAAAAATACAAGATCCAACATCATCCACGAGAACACAGGCACCAGTCCCCTCCACCAGGAAGCCCACACAACCCACTGAATCAACCTTAGCCACTAAGGCCAGACACCAAAAACAACGGGAACTATGAACCTGCAGCCTGCGAAAAGGAGACCCCACACACAGTAAGTTAAGCAAAATGAGAAACACACAGCAGAAGAAGCAGCAAGGTAAAAACCCACCAGACCAAACAAATGAAGAGGAAATAGGCAGTCTACCTGAAAAAAGAATTCAGAGTAATGACAGTACAGATGATCCAAAATCTTGGAAATAGAATGGAGAAAATACAAGAAACGTTTAGCAAGGACCTAGAAGAACTGAAGAACAAACAAATAATGATGAACAACACAATAAATGAAATTACAAATTCTCTAGAAGGAATCAATAGTAGAATAAGTGAGGGAGAAAAACAGAGAAGTGACCTGGAAGATAAAATAGTGGAAATAACTACTACAGAGCAGAATAAAGAAAAAAGAATGAATAAAGTCCAAGAAGCACAGAGAGCCCCATACAGGATAAATCCAAAGAGAAACACGCCAAGACACATATTAATCAAACTATCAAATATTAAATATAAAGAAAAAATATTAAAAGCTGCAAGGGAAAAAAAACAGAAAACATCCAAGGTAATCCCCATAAGGTTAACAGCTGGTATTTCACCAGAAATTCTGCAAGCCAGAAGGGAGTGGGCACAATACATTTAAAGTGATGAAAGGGAAAAAACTAAAACCAAGATTACTCTACCCAGAAAGGATCTCATTCAGACTTGATGGAGAAATTAAAACCTTTACAGACAAGCAAAAGCTAAGAGAATTCAGCACCACCAAACCAGCTTTACAACCAATGGTAAAGAACTTCTCTAGGCAGGAAACACAAGAGAAGGAAAACACCTACAATAACGAACCCAAAAGATTAAGAAAATGGTAATAGGATCATACATATCGATAACTACCTTAAATGTAAATGGATTAAATGCTCCAACCAAAAGACATAGACTGGCTGAATGGACACAAAAACAAGATGCATATATATGCTGTCCACAAGAGACCCACTTCAGACCTAGGGACACATACAGACTGAAAGTGAGGGGATGGAAAAATATATTCCATGCAAATGGAAATCAAAAGAAAGGTGGAGTAGCAATTCTCATATCAGACAAAATAGACTTTAAAATAAAGACTATCACAAGAGACAAAGAGGGACACTACATAATGATCAAGGAATCAATCCAAGAAGAAGATAAAACAAGGGTAGATATTTATGCACCCAACATAGGAGCACCTCAATACATAAGGCAAATGCTAACAGCCATAAAAAGGGAAACTGACAGTAACACAATCATACTAGGGGATTTTAACACCCCACTTTCATCAATGGACAGATCATCTAAAATGAAAATAAATAAGGAAACACAAGCTTCATATGATACATTAAACAACATGGACTTAATTGAACATGGACTTAATTGATATTTATAAGACATTCCATTCAAAAACAACAGGATACCTTTCCTCTCAAGTGCTCATGGAACATTCACCAGGATAGATCATATCTTGGGTCACAGATCAAGCCTTGATAAATTTATGAAATTGAAATCTTATCAAGTATCTTTTCCGACCACAGCACTATGAGACTAGATATGAATTATGGGAAAAAAATCTGTAAAAAATACAAACACATGGAGGCTAAACAATACACTACTAATTAACCAAGAGATCACTGAAGAATTCAAAGAAGAAATCAAAAAATACCTAGAAACATATGACAATG
>NC_041225.1:48218497-48220021 GCF_002837175.3 Physeter macrocephalus
ACTGACACTGCAGAAATACAAAGGATCATGAGAGATTACTACAAGCAACTATACGCCAATAAAATAGACAACCTGGAAGAAATGGACAAATTCTTAGAAAAGCTCAACATTCCGAGACTGAACCAGGAAGAAATAGAAAATATGAACAGACCAATCACAAGCACTGAAATTGAAATTGTGATTCAAATTCTGCGAAAAAAAAAAAAAGGCTCCAGAGCAGATGGCTTCACAGGAAAATTCGATCAAACATTTAGAGAAGAGCTAACACCTATCCTTCTCAAACTCTTCCAAAATATAGCAGAGGGAGGAACACTCCGAAACTCATTCTACGAGGCCATCATCACCCTGATACCAAAACCAGACAAAGATGTCACAGAGAAAGAAAACTACAGGCCAATATCACTGATGAACATAGATGCAAAAATCCCCAACAAAGTACTAGCAAACAGAATCCAACAGCACATTAAAAGGATCATACACCATGATCAAGTGGGGTTTATCCCAGGAATGCAAGAATCCTTCAATATACACAGATCAATCAATGTGATACACCATATTAACAAACTGAAGAATAAAAACCGTTTGATCATCTCAATAGATGCAGAAAAACATTTTTGACAAAATTCAACATCCATTTATAATAAAAAATCCTCCAGAAAGTAGGCATAGAGGGAACTTACCTCAACATAATAAAGGCCATATATGACAAAATCCAGCTAACATTGTTCTCAATGGTGAAAAATTGAAAGCATTTCCTCTAAGATCAGGAACAAGGCAAGGATGTCCACTCTCACCACCATTATTCAACATAGTTTTGGAATACTAGAGCTAATCAATGCATTTGGTAAAGTAGCAGGATACAAAATTAACGCACAGAAATCTCTTGCATTTGTCTACACTAATGATGAAAAATCTAAAAGAGAAATTGAGGAAACACTCCCATTTACCACCGCAACGAAAAGAAAAAAATACCTAGGAATAAACCTGCCGAAGGAGACGAAAGACTTGTACTAAGAAAACTATAAAACACTGAGGAAAGAAATAAAGATGACATAAACAAATGGAGAAATATACCATGTTCTTGGATTGGAAGAATCAATATTGTGAAAATGACTATACTACCCAAAGCAATCTACAGATTCAGTGCAATCCCTATCAAACTACCAATGGCATTCTTCACAGAATCAGAACACAAAATCTTACAATTCGTATAGAAACACAAAAGACCCCAAACAGCCAAAGCAATCTTGAGAAAGAAAAACGAAGCTGGAGGAATCAGTCTCCCAGACTTCAGACTATACTAAAAAGCTAGAGTAATCAAGAGAGTATGGTACTAGCACAAAAACAGAAATATAGATCAATGGAAAAGTACAGAAAGTCCAGAGATACACCCACACACATATGGTCACCTTACTTTTGATAAAGAAGGCAAGAGTATACAATGGAGAAAAGACAGCCTCTTCAATAAGTGGTGCTGGGAAAACTGGACAGCTACATGTAAAAGAATGAAATTAGAACACTTCC
>NC_041225.1:48220430-48273612 GCF_002837175.3 Physeter macrocephalus
AAATGCAAATCAAAACTACAATGAGGTAACACCTCACACCAGTCAGAATGGCCATCATCAAAAAATCTACAAACAATAAATGCTGGAGAGGGTGTGGAGAAAAGGGAACCCTCTTGCACTGGTGGTGGGAAAGTAAATTGATACAGCCACTGTGGAGAACAGTACGGAGGTTACTTAGAAAACTAAAAATAGAACTACCATACAACCCAGCAATCCCACTACTGGGCATATACCCTGAGAAAACCATAATTCAAAAAGAGTCATGTACCACAATATTCATTGCAGCTCTATTTACAATAGCCAGGGCATGGAAGAAACCTAAGTGTCCATCAGCAGATGAATGGTAAAGAAGATGTGGCACATGTATACAATGGAATATTAGCCATAAAAAGAAATGAAGTTGAGTTATTCGTAGTGAGGTGGATGGACCTAGAGTCTGTCATATAGAGTGAAGTCAGAAAAAGAAAAACAAATACTGTATGTTAACACATATATATGGAATCTAAAGAAAAGAAAATGGTTCTGACGAACCTAGGGGCAGGACAGGAATAAAGACGCAGACATAGAGAATGGACTTGAGGACACGGGGAGGGTGAAGGGTAAGCTGGGATGAAGTGAGAGAGTGGCATGGACATATATACACTCCCAAATGTAAAATAGATAGCTAGTGGGAAGCAGCCGCATAGTACAGAGAGATTAGCTTGGTGCTTTGTGACCACCTAGAGGGGTGGGATAGGGAGGGTGGGAGGGAGAATCAAGAGGGAGGAGACATGGGGATGTATGTATATGTATGTCTAATTCAATTCTTTGTTATAAAGCAGAAACTAACACACCATTGTAAAGTAATTATACTCTAATAATGATGTTAAAAACAACAACAACAAAAACAAAGCCCCAATTACTATTTCAGTAAATCATGCTGCCACAATTAAATTAGTGTAATTATAGGTAATAATCTCTTCTGTAACACTTTTTATCACCTGTATATTCCAAAGTAAATTTGAAAAGGCCCTCTAGCTACCTATGATCTGAATCATCACACCTTCGTCAGCCCATCAGCATGCTGTCTTCAGTTTTTCTTTGATTAAGAATCGTCTTGGACTTCCCTGGTGGTGCAGTGGTTAAGAATCCTCCTGCCGGGGCTTCCCTGGTGGCGCAGTGGTTGCGCGTCCGCCTGCCGATGCAGGGGAACCGGGTTCGCGCCCCGGTATGGGAGGATCCCACGTGCCGCGGAGCGGCTGGGCCCGTGAGCCACACGGGTCCGAGCCCTGGTCCGGGAAGATCCCACATGCCACGGAGCTACTAACCCCATGTGCCACAATTACTGAGCCTGTGCCCTAGAGCGTGTGAGCCACAACTACTGAGCCCGCGTGCTGCAACTACTGAAGCCCACGTGCCTAGAGCCTGTTCTCCACAACAAGAGAAGCCACCACAATGAGAGGCCTGTGCACCACAATGAAGAGTTGCCCCTGCTCGCCGCAACTAGAGAAAGCCTGCACACAGCAACGAACACCCAACACAGCCAAAAATAAATAAATAAATTTTAAAATAAATAGATAACAACAACAACAAAAAAAAGAATGGTCTTGTCTGGAACTCTCTCTCCTACTAGACTGTTAGTTTCTTAAGGGCAGGGTCTGAGTTTTTGTAACAGGTCCCAGTAGAAAAGAGATGGCATATTGAAATTGTATAATTCAAAGAGGGTTTATTTACCAAGATGTGGGAAAGACACAGGGAACCTAAAGGTTAGTGTGGGAATCCAGAGCTAGCAGAAACCCAAGGTAATGAGAGAGGCTCAGGTAAATGGACCCCTGAAGGAAAGAATAGGAAAGAGTCAGTAGCTGGGCCAAGGTGACCACAGGGAGGGAGCCATGGAATGCCAATATCCTGGCCTCACTCTCCTCACAACAACTGGGTTCTCCACTGGTCAAAACCAACCAGAAACCAGAGGGCATCAGCACCGTTAATGTAATTCATACTGCTCAGCCTTGGGGCAAAGAATGAGGTAGCTCCTGTGGGCTCTAAATATTGTGAGTAGTTCTCTCAGGATCAACTCTAGTCTGTGCCCTCAAAAGTCTTAGAGTCTAGTGATAGAGAAGGAACCCAAACCGAGGTCTCTTCACCACAAGTCCAGAGCTTGCTCCATTCCCCTTTGCTGTACTGAATCCCCCTGATGATTCTGAACCCTACAAATACTTAATACTTAGTCTGAGATGTGCAATCCAACTCTTGATTGTAAGGTGTTTTGTAATTCACATGGGTTATGTTATTACCCCTAACTCGACTGTAAGGTCTGTGAGAACAAGACTTGTATCTTGTACCTTGCTAGTATATCTTATACTTCTAAACACAGTGTATTACCCACAGTGGGTGCCTGATACTTGTCAAATGAGTAAGTTATTGAAGGGATCTTAGAGTTTCCCTACAGATTTAAGCTACAAGAGTCAGGAGTGCACACTTTTTAATGAGAGCCATGCCCCACTCCTATAGAGATTCTCAAGAAGAGAACTACCTATATTCAGGTATAGCTTCCAACCTCCCTCCTCCCTTACCCCTTGTAACTAAAGCCCTAGAGGTAGTCCCAGACACACCCCAAGAACAGAAAGCTGATGCAGAGGCATGGAGTCATTCATTCATTTAATTATTCAATTAACACATAACTATTGAGGATCTCCCAGGTTCCAGGCACTGAGCTAAGTACTGGGAATATGGTAGCAAGTAAGACAGATATTAGACATACGAACTTACAAATTAATATAAAATTGAAAAGTGTGACAAGTGTAGTAAATATTTTTAAATGAAAGAAACAGTGGATTCAGAGATTAGCAAAGACGGGATATGGAGACATGTGTATGCATATGGCTGATTCGCTTTGTTGTGCAACAGAAACAGAGTATTGTGAAGCAATTATACTCCAATAAAGATCTATTTTAAAAAAAGAGAGAGAGAGAGATTAGCAAAGACATGGCTTAGGTGGTCAGTGCCTTGCCCACAGCCCCAGCTTACCCCAGAGGTCACCACACAGTTTTTTCCATGTGGATGGCTTTCTGCATTGTCTCTCTGCTTCAAAGCATTTTCTGGCCTCCAGGCTGCTCTGGGAGTTGGTGCCATAGGAGCAACCTTTACCTAGAGAGGCCTGAGAGCTGGTGGATAAATATGCTAACTTCCTCAGCCTTCAGGGACAACTCTGAGGCACGCTGCACATAGGGCCTGGGAACAGAGCCCCAGGTTCCACAGCAGTGACTTACTCATTACCCCACACTTGGCTGGCTTGGTTCCCTTCTCTCTACTGCTTTCTCACTCCCTTACTGGTACTTCCTGATGCTGCCCCCCAAATAAATAACTTGAATCCATATTTTTCTCTCAGGGTTTCCTTTTGGGGGAGCCAAAAGTAAGACCACAGAAAACTCACTTATATTAAGGTCAACGCCCACTTATACTGAGACCCCTCCAAAATGAGGGGTCTGTGACATCAGTTAAACATAGTCCGAGAAAGAGACAAGTCACTAAAATTTTGGAAGAGAGGTGAGTCAAAGGCTGGTGGTCCTTCTTTACGGGGTGTGGGGTGGGGGAGATGGGGAAGGGGAGGGGTAGCGGGAAGGGACAGAGGGAGTGATGGCGTGACAGCATAACGGGGCCAGCTGGCAGCCACAGGAAGAGGGAAACAATTGTTCCATTCTTACCACAGAAGGACAGAACTCGGTTCCCACCTCACAGTGACTTGGATTGTGCAAAGCTGAGATAAGGGCCTTATAATAGCAAGTGGTGCCCCATGTGGATTTCTTCACCAAACTCAAAGGACGGAAAAAAGGCACTGTGTGAACTACTGATTGAGTTGCTTAGAATTTATGTTTAATAACCCCTCCTCTCCTAATGTTAAACTTCAAGGAAAATACTATTTATTACTAAATAATGACTTCTCTAGTAGCCAAGATAACATCATTAAATCCTTGCCACCTAGCACAGAGAAAGAATAGGTGCTCAAAAATAGTTTGACAGACAAATGAATGAGTATGGAACGTGAGTTTTGGGGGAGTATTTCTTCCCTTCTGGTGTTTCTTCCTTCTTCCCGTTAACATAGCACTCCTGGTTCCTCCTGTCGTGTCACTCACTGTGCCCTGGGAGGTACTGAGTGGCCCATCCAAATGCTGCATTTGGAAGACAATCTGGAGAAGGTAGCCTAGCCCTTTTCGAGATCTCCTCTTTCTCTTCAAAGTAAGCCATCCACAGGTGCATGCATTGTCTCAGCTCCAGTACCTCTAGGACAGGGTGGACAGCTCAGCCTAGTCCTGGAGTTCAACCTCCACCTAAGGACAGTCACATTCTCTAACATAGGTTATTTGATTAATAGCAATACTGTGGTCCCTATCAATTCTTTCCTCTGACGTCTTAAAATTCAGTTGGTTTAACACCCAACATTATAGAAAGAGAATCACATGACTTTAATGGAACAGAATAATAGAGTGAAGAAAAGAGGCCTGAGTTCAGTTGGTCTTCCACTTACCAGCTGTTGTAAATTTGGGGTTTTACTTTACTTCTCTGGGTGGGGGGGTACTCAATTTCTTCACTGTTGCAAGAATTGGACAAGATGAATTCTGAAGTCCCTTTCATGAATCCATGAATATAGGATTCGCAGGGTCTTCTGCCTCTGGGAAGGTTTCCCTGTGCTACATGCTCTGGGTGAGATGTCCCTTCTCTGTGCAGCCCTGGCACCCTGTTCTGTCCCTCATGATAGCACTTACCACACTGCAACTGCTTGCATCCTCAGCTAGTAGTTGAGCACCAGGGCAGGCTTCATGCTTACCTTGTTCCCTGCAGTACCCCCAGCACCTGGTACACCTCATTGCAGGTGCTTAATAAATATTCACTGAAGTCATAAATGTGATATAATCTAAGGGAGCAGAGGGCCCCTGTGGTATAGTCAGCCACTCTCCCCTGGGTGACAGGAGAAGAAAAGCATCACAGTGGTGGATCTAGCCACATCTCTCATGCCTCACCACCTCCCTAAGGAATCTGGGAAGTAGATCCAACACTGGAGAGTAAGCCTGGATTTTGTATCTATTCTGAAGAAAAAAAAAAAAAACTTCCTATATTGTTTTGCAGATAAATCTGCTAATGCTGGGGAAATAGCAAGCCATCTTTAAGGGGAGAAGCGACCGTCTCTCCCATCAAGTCATCCATATTTATAGGCATCTGGGTTGGGGCTATTGCTGTGTGTGTGCTCAGATTCTCAGTGAGGCTTTCAGCAGTTGGAAAGCACAATAAACTCCTCTCCATTCCCATCTGCACAAGCCCATGCTGCAATCCTTCCCCCCTGCAAGTCCTACCTGCTGTCATGAGACTTCTCTCTGGAATTGGAGTAAATGAGCAAATCAACCCTGAGCACGCTTCAGGTGGCTCTGTGACCTTGCATTCCTCCTGTGACCTTTTCCATGTTGCTCTTTGCATGGGCAACTTCAGCCATTACATTAGCAACACACAATTACACCTTCAAGGTAGATTCAAGTTCAGGCTCTGCCAGGACATAAATACCTTAATGAGGTGACAGCCATGCAAAACTTCTGAGTGGTATAAATCAGGGCTCTGATAGATTGCAAAGATATGTTGGCAGGTTCATGCCCCAGCACAAAAAAAAGGAAAAGAGAGGAAGGAAAGGAGGGAGGAAGGGAGGGAGGGAAGGAAACAGGAGGGAAAGGAGGAAGAGAGCAAAAAGAAGGAAGGAGGAAAGGACCTTTCTATGATAATGCTCGTGGTAGTATGCAGCACAGTGTTTTTAAAAGTGATTTCTAATGTTTTTAATCCAACACTTGCACCCTCATCCCTGCTTCTTTGATTCTTCTGCTGGTTAAATTTCCTGCTGGCACACTCAGGGTTCAGCGCTCCTGTAGAGCACGCACTCCCAGATGACAGAACACACTTCAGCTCTAGCTTTTCCTTGCCTCTCTTGGTATCCTCCCAATATCCCTTGGCCCATGGGGTATGGAGGAGGGTGGAATCTACCGCACAGACTCCTAACTTCTGTCAGGGGTCTAAGGGAATAAATCTCTCATCCAGAGTCAGAGTGCTTGGGGGCCACTATCCAGTCTCCAACACCAGCCAGGAAAGGGGACTCCAGTGGTGGTACTCTAGCTATGAGGTGATAGAAGGACCCTCTCATCCCTGAACCTACTCATCCACACTCAGTGTTTGGCTCAGTTTTATGCTGGTGGCAGAAAAAAAAGGCTATTATTCAAAATGGCCCTGGCAACTCCCTCAAGTCCAAATATGTGCCAGATCCTGAGAGAGTAATGAGTAGTAGAACCCAGGGTCAGAGGTCAAAATAAAAGGAAATATCAATGGATCTGTGAGAAGCAGTCAGCCTGCAGTCATCCCCTGAGACTGCACTTCCTTTAATGGTTCAGTGGCCACTCTACAGGCATATATTTGCCTATCTTAAAGACATAACTGTCTGAAGTGATGTGACATTTCTAGTCCTGGCTATTTCCCTCACAACAGTCCCATCATCTCCCATGACCTTCAGAGTAGATGTCCCCATGATAATGAGAATAGAATGAGCAACCATCTTTTCCCAATTTACCCTGGGAATGGGAGGGACCCAGTGCAGTGCTGTTCAGTAGAAATGTCACCTAAATATGCAATTTTAAATTTTCTAGTAGCTACATTTTTAAAATGTAAAAACAGGTAAATTATTTTAATAATACATCTTATTTAAGCCAATATATCCAAAATATCATTTCATTTACAGCACCTTTCAATTTGGACTAGCCACATTTCAATTGCTGAACAGTCATATACACCTTCCTAGTGGCTACCATATTGAATAGCATAGTCCTGGTGGTATTCCAAGAAAGTTGCATTCTTTGGTGTTCCCCAATCATTCTAGAGATAACTGCTTCAGGTGTCTGAGCAAGTAAGGAAGGACCTCTGGGGAAACCAGAAGCACTAAGCATGGCTCACCAAAGGAGCCAGGAACAGCAAGTAAGGACATGTCAGTCTGACCCCGGATAGGAGGAATGATTCCCACTCCAGCGGAGGTGCTATTATGCTCCCCAAGGGATAAAGGTTTCCCAGGTTCCTCTATGCTTTAAAAGCTGGTCCCCAAAGCCAAAAATGCTGGGTCCTGGCTGCAAACTGATTTGGTGAAGGCTGTAACTAGTGGCTTGCAGATGTATCATGTTTGGCCTGAAGATTAATAGCCCACCTAGTCTTTTAAAAAATTGCCTACACTTAAAAATTGAGTGATTTTATTAAAAATCTAACTTTCCAAATTCTCTTGAAAAATCAGTAGACCTGGGAAAACTAGGCCCACATTTCCACATGTCAACACACTGCCTGAGCCAATATTCCTGCTGACTTCAGTTGGGTCGCCTGCTCTCCCATCACCACAGACTCCACCTCAACCTACTGTCTTCCCTATACAACAGCCAGGAGTCAATTGCTATTTATCATTGCAATTCCTCTCTTATTTATTTATAGAGAAGAGAGTAAAGTATCTCTTGCCCAAAGTGGGAAAACCAAGATTGACCAAATGGCCCACATGCTTTCTGAATCTTGCCTGCCTTTTTCATTGTGACCTTTTTCATTGTGACCTGCCCACAATACCACACAGAAGACAGATCCAACAGGTCCTTTTCCCACCTTAGTCCCTTCATATTTCTGAAAGTCTTTCTTTTTTTTTGTCTAAATGCACCAGCCCTTGCTTCCAGCAATGAAACTCCGTGGTGCTATGTGTCAAGCCCCTGAAACAGACAGGAAATTGAGCCCAAGATGCTCTTCACTCCTCCCAAACCAAAATGAAGGAAGAAGCTATGACCCTCACAGACAGGAGAAGGGAGTATTTACATCAAAAACACACAGACACAATGGTCACTTGGCCCCTCTGGCATCCTATTTACCTGGTAAAACTCAAATCCTATTGATAGCACTTAAAATAGAGTAAGTTTCCCCGTTTCATAGGCAGCACCTCACCTCTGCACCACAACCATCTGCACCACAACCATCCCAGTAGAGGCATCTAGGTCTGTACCTGTACTACTCCATCTCATTTATTTCCATATTTCTTTCCCTCAACTAATGTGTTAGCTCCTTGAGACCAAAGTCCAGGGCTTATTTATCTTAGCATCCTTTACATCCCTGGCACCTGACATAAAGTCACTCTTTGAAGACAAAGAGTAAAAAAAATAATAATAATAATAAGCAATAGGGAACAAATACAACAAACTTTGAGTCATTCAGTCCCCAAATTACAAGCTTGCTATATTGTTTCTTATTAGCTATGTGACCTTGAGCAAATAAAGACTTTCTAAGCTCAGTTTCCCAGTCTCTTGAAAATCCCAGATATTGTGCTTATTAGACCAAAGCTTCAAATATAAAATTTATAGCTTTAAAATCTTTATTAAAAAAGAAGAAATCTCAAGTCAGTAACCTAATTTCCACTTGTGTTCATGGATTGGAAGACTACTATTAAGATGGCAGTACTTCCCAAATTGATCTACAAATTTAACACAATCCCTATCAAAATCCTAGCTGGCTTTTTTGCAGAAACTGAAAATCTGATCCTAAAATTAATATAGATATGTAGGGAACACAAAATAACCAAAAAAAAATCTTGATAAAAATAGTGACTCACTTCTCAATTTCAAAACTTAATACAAACCTACAGCAATCAAGATATTGTAGTACTGGGGACTCCCCTGGTGGTGCAGTAGTTAGGAATCCACCTACCAATGCAGGGGACACGGGTTCGATTCCTGGTCCGGGAAGATCCCACATGCCACGGAGCAACTAAGCCCATTCGCCACAACTACTGAGCCTGTGCTCTAGAGCCTGCGAGCCACAACTACTGAGCCCATGTACCACAACAACTGAAGCCCGCGCGCCTAGAGCCTGTGCTCCACAACAAGAGAAAGCCACTGCAATGAGAAGCACGCGCACCACAACAAAGAGTAGCCCCAACTCACCGCAACTAGAGAAAGCCCATGCACAGCAATGAAGACCCAATGCAGCCAAAAATAAATAAATAAATTTTAAAAAAAGATACTGTAGTACTGTCAGAAGAACAGAAACAAATATATAGATTAATGGAATAGAACTGAGAATCCAGAAATAAACCATTTATGGTTAATTCTTTTTTTTTTTTTTTTTTTTGGCGGTATGCGGGCCTCTCACTGTTGTGGTCTCTCCCGTTGCGGAGCACAGGCTCCAGATGCACAGGCTCAACGGCCATGGCTCACGGGTCCAGCCACTCCGCAGCATGTGGGATCTTCCCGGACCGGGGCACGAACCCGTGTCCCCTGCATTGGCAGGCGGACTCTCAACCACTGCGCCATCAGGGAAGCCCAGTTAATTCATTTTTGACAAGGGGGCCAAGACAATTTAAAAGGGGGAAAGAACAGTCTTTTTCAACAGATGTGCTGGGACAATTAGATATCACATGCAAACAAATGAATTTGCACCTCTATCCCATACCATATACAAAAATTAACTTAAAATGAATTAAAAATCTAAATGTAATAGTCAAAATTATAAAGCTCTTAGAAGAAGACATATGTGTAAATCTTCGTGACCTTGGATTAGGCCATAGTTTCTTAGATATGACACCAAAAGCACAAGCAATCAAATAAAAAAATAGAGAAATTGGACTACATCAAAGTTTAAAACATCTGTGCTGCTAATGATACTGTACTATCAATAAAGTAAAAAGACAACAATCCACAGAATTGTAGAAAATATTTACAAATCGTATCTACTAAGGATCTAGTATTCAGAATACATAAAGAACATTTACAGTTCAACAGTATAAAGACAAATTACCTAATTTTAAAAGGTGAAAAGAATTTGCATAGATATTTCTACAAAGAAGATATATAAATGCCAATAAGCACATGAAAAGATGTTCAACATCATTAGCCATCAGGGAAATTCAAATAAAAACCACGAGATACCACTTCACATCCACTAAGATAATTATCTGAAAAAGTAATAATAGCAAGTGTTGGTGAAGA
This sequence comes from Physeter macrocephalus, assembly GCF_002837175.3. Classification (NCBI taxonomy): domain Eukaryota; kingdom Metazoa; phylum Chordata; class Mammalia; order Artiodactyla; family Physeteridae; genus Physeter; species Physeter macrocephalus. The sequence goes on from NC_041225.1 coordinate 48,230,435, forward strand.
TATAGAAAAATTGGAACTCTATACTGCTGGCAGGAAAATAAAATGGTACGGCTACTTTGGAAAACAGTTTGACACTTCCTCAAAAATTTAAACATAAACATCAGATGACAGAGCAATTCCTAGATACATGTCCACACAAAAACTTGTATATGAATATTCCTAAGAGTATTATTCATAATACCCCCAAAATGAAACAAATCAGATATCCATCACTGATGAATGGATAAACAAAATGTGGAGTATCTGTCAATGGATGATTATTCAGCAATAAAAAGGAATAAAGTACTGATGCATGTTACAACATGGATGAGCCTGGAATACTTTATGCTAAGTGAAAGAAGTCTGTAACAAAGAGGACCACATATTGTATGATTCCATTTATATGAAATGTCCACAACAGGCAAATCTATAGAAACAGAGAATAGATTAGCAGTTGCCCAGAGATTGGGGGATGGGGGGAATAGGTAGTGACTTCTAGTTGGGTTTATTTTGGGGGTCATTAAAATGTTCTGGAATTAGACAGTGGTGATAGGTGTACAACTGTGAATGTACTGATACTAAAAACCACTTTTAAAAGGTACGTTTTATGGCAAGTAAATTATATCTTAAGAAAAGAAAAAGATAAGGCCTTTGGGCCATGTGCCATTCAGCTACTTATCTTTTTTGTCATAATCTATTCCTGGCCAACTAGAAACAACTGGCCACATGAGGAAAAACAGTTATCTGGTATTATGTCCTCAACTTTCCAACCTTCCCCCCACCATTTCCTACTTCTATGAAATTGAGCCATAATGTGTATTCTTCCCAAAGATTTCCCCAATCCAATTATTAAAACCCATATCCAACCTAAAAAATTTCCTCCCATTATCATAATATGTCCTCCTTTCCAAGGCCAACCTATCCACGGTGCCCTTGACCACACCCACTCCAGGCTCTAAAGTCTTGCTATATCCCCAAACCTTCTCATTTCATATGTCCCACTTCCCCCTTTCTGGTATCTCTCTCTTTCCTGTTATCCTGGAAATATGTTCACATGGCTCCAGTCCTTAAGAGGAAACCTTCCCTGATACTGGGTCCATTTCCATTTACTATACCATCTTTTCCCTCTCTTTTTAGGTAAACTTCTCAAAGAGTGGTCATAGTTATTCTGTCACCTTCAACTTACTCCACTCTGGTTCCCACTCCCATCCTTCCTCTACTGAACCAACTCTATAATCACTAGATGACTTCCTGACTCAAATACCTTAGGTAGTTTGGAATAACTTTTTTTTTTCCTATACTCTACTGCATATGGTACGGATGATTACTCTCTATTCCTTGATTTCTAGGAGACCACACACTCCTAGTTCTTCTCCTGTCTTTCTAAAGATTCTTTCAGGGCCTCCTTTCAGGACTCTTTTTACTCCAGCGCAATGCTTCAGTATTGGTGTACTCAGGGTTCTTCCCAAATGCTCTACTCTTTATACCCCACTTTTCTCCTTAGATAATATCATTTTAACTACATGTTGATGACTACTAAATGTCTCTCTCCAACCCAGACCTCTCTATCAAGCCACAAATTTATATATCCAACTGCCTGATGGATGGGCCTATCTGTCCAGTCATCCCTCATGTACCTTAAATTTACCATGCCCGCCAAAAAACTCATCATCTTAGTTGGTCATTTACCTTCACTAGTCACACAAGCCAAAAAAATTTAGACTCTTTTATCTTTTTCCCCCCACAACCAGGCACCAACACTACAAATTTTACCTGCAAAATATTTCTCTAATCTCTTTGTCTCTTTAAACTTAGGCTTCTCATCAAGAGCCCCTTAACTGGTTTCCTTCCCTCCAAGTGTGTCTTTCTCAAACCCATTCTCTATATAGCTGCTAGTATATCTTTCAAAACATTCTCCTGCTTTATACATTTCATGGATGACCTACAGGATGAAGTCAAAAACCCAAGAGAAGTCCATAGCTAAAAGGACTCCTCCCATCATCAAGATTCCTTCCAGTATCCTATCACTTTCCAGTGAGATTTTTCATTTTCATTCTAGAATCCTGAACCTGCTTGTAATTCATCTCTAGTCCCCAACCCTCAACAAACACACACATACACATACATACATACCTATACACACACACACACACACACCATTCTCTATATCTCAGAGGTAAAAACAAGCATATATTTCCTTTCCTCCCCATCACTTCCTGGATAATTCCTACTCATCCAGTAAGTAGCCTCTCAGGGTTTATATCCTCAAGGTAGAAGACCCTTCCAGATCCTCCACACCTGACATACTCTTAGATGAGTTAAGGACTTCCACTCTATGCTCTTTAATGCCTCATACATATATCACTCATTATATTTACTATATTGTATTTTAATATTCTGTGTCTCTCCTACTAGTTTGCAAACTCCATGAAGGGAGAGTCCATGTCTTTGTCATCAAAACTCCCTGCACAGGGCCTGACACAAGGAAGCACCCAATAAGTAGTGTGTAGACTGAAGGAATGAACACTGCTATAACTAGTTATACAGCTATGCACAGCCTTGACTAGACCAAACAAATGAACAAGCAAACAAAAGGAATTCATTGGTTGGGGTAATAAGCTTCAAAGTCCAATGTAAGCTTCAGGTCCAGCTAGATCCAGGTGCTCAGAAATCATACCAGGAAGCTGTCTATAGTACTCTTGAGGCTCAGAACAACTTTTTTCTCAATATTTGAGCAAGACTTCTGGACCTGACATTTAATGGGTCAAACTGACTTCCCCTTCCCAGAACCAATCATCAAGGCTCTCTCTGTTTAGAAGGCCCGGGTTGTATCCCCACTTCTAGAGCAGGGGGTTAAGGTCAGTCTCTCCCAAAAATAACACTGGTAAGAGTGGGGGAAGGATGGTTAACAAAAGGAAAATTGATGTTTTCTTACCAGAAGAGGGTAAATGAAGCCTGGACAGTCAAAAACAGTAGTCATTCATGACAGGATCTCTTAGCTTGTCAGCTCATAAGGACAATGTTTGTCCTTCCTCTGTAGTTGCCTGCAGATCCTGCAAGCTGCTGCATGCACAGTGGCAACATATGCCAGGCTGTTGACTGACTGAGGGGTGAGTCATTATAGACAGCACCAGCAGCAAATGAGTCTGTCTGCACATGTGCAAGGCAAGCGTCACAGAGCAGGTGAAGGCTCTGGCTGGGAAACATTTTGCTTTGCAGGGCGCTGAGTATTTATTTGGATTAATGGCTTTCCAGGTTGCCAAATTTCAAATGTAAATCAAATATTTATTGGTGATAGATGGCAAAGAGAAAAAGTATACTTTGAGGATAATCATTCATGTATTCCCACTCATCTGTCATTGGAGTAGCTGACTTTCAATCCCATAAACTGGGGACCCAAGTGATAATAATATTTATAATTCCTCACACTTATACAGTGCTTTAGCATTTGCAAAGTATTCCCATATGCTATTCATTTTGGCTTTAAGTCACACACCTGTGCAAGTGAGATTTGTTATCCCCATTTTACAGATGGGGAATATGAGACTCCAAGTGTTAAGTGATTTATCTATAGGTGACAGGTCAGGGATTAGAATCCACGCTGCCTGATACCAAAGCCATAGCTCTCACCAAAATACCACACTGCCTTCTCACCCCCTTTACTGCTGTCCCCGTAAAGCATAGCAATAATGTTAGCTGAGGATTTTTCAAGTAGCCATGCCCTTTCATACACATACATATTTCATACACATTTTTACAACAACCTGTGAGATGAATATTATCCATATTTTTTTGATAAGGGCTTCCAGATCAAGGATTGTGACTATGAGTAGACTAGAGAGGTGAGTCAGAGATAGAAGGAACTACTTGACCAGATACTGTTTTCCTCAAAAATCCTTTACTGTGTCCCGCTTCCCTTGAGAGATCCAGACAAATGACAAGTCCTGACTATTTCTGATCATTAATCAAATGCACAGCACGATCATTACAGAAACTTTCCTCCTTCAGCATTCTCTCAAAATGAATCTGTTCTTTCTTCTCAGTTTAAGTCCTCAACCATCATTCTTACAGATAATTGTCTATTTGTACAAACCACATTTCTGGTCTTTTAAAATTTTCATCAGTCTTGCAGATGATGGGCCCCCACTTCACACGTGTATCTGACCTTCCTGAATCCTTCAGTGTCAGCCAACAGCTTTTTCTTGACCCACTTAAGTTTCCTTTTACATGTCAAGTGTCTTATCTGAAGATCTGTTTAACCTCACAGAGAATTCGATATGAGTTCTTTGCTCGTGATAATGGCCAATCATCTTCCACAATCATGAAATGAAGCACTTCTTTTCACTGTGGCTGCAGGGCCAGGCTAACTCGATAACCTTAGATACACTACAGCTATTTAAGATTAGCCTTGTTGCTACACGGCTCTACCATTCCTGAGTCAACATGTGACAAGGAAGTCATTCTCCATACTTCATATCATGTGTTATGCTAGCTTTTTATATCACAGAATGCTGGGGTTGGAAAGGCACAATCATAATCCAAACTTTCCTATCTTTAGATGAATAAACTAAGATCCTTGAAGTAGCCAATATAAAATTTGTCTGAAGAGTAAGAATAAGTCCTCCTATACCAAGCTAACAGACAGGATCCTTCTTCCTTAGGTTTTCTTGGAAAATATAGTGATATCTTGATCTATTCTGAACTCTAGATCCCCCTGTCTTGTACATTCTCACACTAATTTCTTCTTTACTGGCATTGTAATCTGTTTTAACAAGATATATACTCAGTGATGTTCTCTTCCATTTTAATGTGGTAGAAAGAGCTCTAGGCCTGGACTCACCAGATCTGCGTTCTAGTCCTGGCTCCACCACATCTGACCTTGGGGGTACCAGAAAGCCTCTATGAGTCTCCTCCTTCTGATATATAAAACAGGGTAACACACCAGTCATCATGGGAGTGACGGTGCCCACCACCACTTCCGGATGAGTGCTACAGACTGAGGGAGGAAGACAACATATCTAAGAATTTGTTCAGGCCAAATTATTATTTTTAAAGATTATTAAATGATTATTACATCATTATTAAATTATTAATATTATAATTTAATATTATTATTAAAAAAGAAAATGGCCAAGGTCTTTGACCATCTTTCTCTTTAGAGCAATGGGCCTGGGACATACGAGAGGATGAATAAAGAACAACTGATGAAGCACTCTCTCTGCTCCTGGCAGCACAATCTATGCAGATGATATTGCAGAAATGATGATGTTTCTTTTTCCTTTATACCACTGTCTCAGAGAAATACTGTGTGTCTTTGTGATATGTCTGTGTGTGTGTGCATGCACATGCACAGGTTTGAGGACAAGGAATAAAGAAGGGGCCTACCGTCACAGTGATGGAGGGATTTCCAGTGGGCATCAGACCTTGGAGTGCCAAAGCCAACCCTGGTCTACCCCATCCAAGTATCTCCTCCCCATCCCATTTATGCTGTTACAGATCAAGTCCCTGGTTTGAGGTATAGTGAAAAGAGTAGATTCTGGGACGAGATCAACCTCTGTGATACAGGTTATGAGTTTTAAGTTTTCAAAAGGTGGAGGTTTTATATGTTGGATAACGGAAAAAGTCTCTCAGAAAGGGAGTGAAAAAGAAACCTCAAGCACAGGAGGCGAGACTAGGTATCAGGTGTACCCGAGGCGGGGCGGGGGGGGTCCCAGTGAAGAGTTTAATTATTAGGTTACGTTTTCTTCCCCTTGGACTATGGAAAAAGTCAAAGCAAGCATTGGTTCACCTTTTTTCCTCTAATAATGTAATTACCTTAATTTATCGCCACCAGCCATTCAGCTCTGTATGGAGGTGGAATGGAGGATGGAAGATGCAGGGCAGTGTAGAGATGTGTGGCCTTCCCCAAGTCTACCCTCTGCTGAGGTCCACAGGGCTGTCCCATCATCACTCTATGTGGGATGGCAGTCCCTGCGTTCCAGGTGGTAACAGCAGTGAGGTGAGGAGGACTCATGATGGAGCTCTGAGGCATGAAGGCACTTGTATCACAGAGAAGTGGATGCCAATGTGCACTTTAGTAGCGGCTATGACCCTTGAATGGGTAGAGCCTGACAGGTAACAGGCATATGACAATGGTCTCTGAACTACTAAGACCACGCTGGTAAGAAAGATGATCAGCGTTGCAAGACTGTCCTCTCTGTGGCTCCTACTCTTCCCCAGGCCTCCTGTGGTACAATCTAATTGTCAGAGAGTAGCCACCTGCTCCCAGCACCTATCCACAGTCCCTGCACCCAAAGGTTCTAAAGGATGCACTCCTGGTCCCCAGCAGGAAGGAACAAACGTGATAACGTAGGTCACTTCCAAATTTTCCCATACCAGTCACTGGGCATGGCCAGAGAACTTCTGGGCACTCAGCTATTCCTATCTCAGGTGACCTTGCTATTTCCCACTGCTTGGAACAACAACAAACATGAATTATAGTAAAGTAGCCCCTGTTCCTTGGCTCCCCAGTGCCACAAGGCCCTCTTGGGAGCAAAAAACTGTGTGCTGATCTGAGACAATCACTGTACTCCCTCTTAATTAACCTCTTTAAAAACTAAGCCACTATTCCCCAGAGTAGGAAGCCCCTCTTTAGAGTACAGTCATAAGCTGTCTCCAGTGCCTCCCTGTGGTAACATTTTCAGCTTCACAAATCTGAATAAGGCCTCCACATTGCCTAAGCAGCCAAACTTGGGGAATTTCCCATCTTGCAGAGGCACCACCCATGGGATTTAGCTGAGATCATAGAGCTGGGGCAAAGGTTCTCACCCCTAGACCATAACAGGGGAGGTACATCCTTATCTTTCAAAGCAGGGCCCAGTAGATTATCTCTGGAGCTCATAAATAAGTAATGGTGAAACACACATTATTAAGAGGTATGGAAATAACCTCCAGGAGAACTAAAACCAGAGACAGTCATGCGTGGTTATCTTCAGGGAGTAATATTTGGGAGGAGAAGAGGTGGAAAGCCAAACACTGTTTTTTTCATTTTAAGCACTTGTATATTATTCAAAAATTTAATGTATTAATTTAATTTTTAGACTGATTCATACAAAAAAAATAAAGGGGGATTAAAACATGTCAAAACACAATGAAATGATTTAAAAATGAGTATGTATGAATTATAGATTCAAAGAATCCTTAGAGCTAGAGAAGAAAAAAATCTAAAAATTCCCTCTTCCATTTCACTCTCAATCCTCTACTTGTTTACAGATGGAAAAAACAGGCTCAAAGGAGGAAAAACTACTTTTCTAAGGTCTCACAGGGAATTGAAGCCTACAATAACCTTATTTCGACAACACAATCCTAGAACAGTGTTTGAAGCAGAGAGGCAGAGCAGGGAAGAACAAGGTCCAAAATCCAACCTGTCATTGTGCCCTGAGGGTCCTGTGGGTTACATCAGCAGAACTAATTGCTGCTCCTGCAATTCCAGCCTCTGTGGTTACAGAGTTTAAGTGAGTGGTAGGATGTTACCTTGGGGCATCCCAGCTACAGAAGCTGCTGGGTCCACTGGCTGATAAGGAGAGAAGTGCAAGAGGAAGCTTTGTATCTGATTTAAAAGACCTGAGTTTGGCAACACTCTGGTTCTGTGATCTTGGGGAAGCCACTCAATATCTCTGTGTCTCATTCTCCTGATCTATAAAATGTAGATAAAGAATACCCACTTCATAGAAATGTTGCCAGGAATAAATAAGTTAACATATGTTAAGCACTTAGAACAGTACATAGCATACATTAAGTGTCATGTACCCAAACCGCTAAAATTTTATTTTAATAAATACATGTAAGTAGAGAAAATTTGGTATATCTGAAGTTGAGCAGCATACTGGGAAAAAAAGTAGATAGGAAGGCATGTTATAAGCTAAGATTCCACAGGGTATTCCTGACACTCCCTGGGAAGACAATGCAAGACTTACATGGGAAACTGATCAGTCACCATGACTGGAAGCACAGGAGACTGTCTCACCTGCCATGCCAAGAAACACCTGATGACACCAGCTGAGAGAGCATCTAGCTAACTGGAAAGAAACCAGCATGTCCCAGGGTCACAGGGGAGAAGGCTGTCACTAAAAATGAATGTAGAACCAAGAATTATTAAGTATCAGATGAAGGTGAACATAAGAGGTAACTCTCCAACAATGTAAAGAAGTTCCATGTGGGGAAATAGTAATAGAAAAAAATTTAAAGGGCTTTTCAAAGATGCAGTTAAAATCCTCCTAAAAATTAATTACACATTTTATCAATAAAATAGGAATAAGAGGTTTTCAAATAGGTAATTCCTTCAAAGAACCAATTAGAGATTTTGAAATTAAAAATACAATAAATGTTTAGTAGTAAAGTAGACATAACTGAAGAGAAAATTAGAGAACTGGAAGATAAATCTGTAATAATTTATCCATAATGTAAAATAGATAAAGAGAAGAAAATATAAGAGTATGGTAGACGAAAAAGTATGAGAAGCAGGACAGTATCTCCCCACGAAATTGTTATTAATTACAAATTAAATAAGTTAATTCTTATTAATTATGAAGGGAAAAGAGTGACTTTTATGTTGGATAAACCTGACAGGCAGCATCCTAATCATGTGGGTGAAGTTAACATGACCAGTAATAAGACAAATCAACACTATGTCCCCCAGATATGATATGCACTAAGAAGGGCACATCACCTCTGTGGTATTCTTGACAAAGATGCTTAGCTTCAATCTACTCAAGAGAAAACATCAGACAAGCCTAAACTGAGAGACACTTTACAGAATAATTGGCATGGATGTTTCAAAAGTGCCAAGTTCATGAAAGGCAAAAAAAATCCAAGGAACTGTCAGACTAAAGGAATCAGGGAGATGTGCCAATTCAATGTGAAATCCTGGATTAGATCCTGGACCAGAAAGAGAACATTAGTGGGAAAACTGATGAAATTCAAATAAGGTCTGTAGATTAGTTACTAGTCTTGCATCAGTGTCAATTTCCTGGTTTTGAGAATTGTACTATGGTTATGGTTAAGATGTTAACATTTACAGAAAGCTGGATGAAGAGTATATTAATATTCTATGCACCATTTTTCGCAACTTCTATACATCCAAAATTAGATCAAAATTAAAAGTTTTTTTAATCACTTAAAACAGTGACTAATACAGAATAAGCACTCACTATATGATTGTTGCTATTATGGTTATTTTTGGAAGTCACATTTGAGAACATTTCCTACATCCATTTCCTACATTTCCTAACCTGTGAGCTAATTTTCTGAAAATCCATTTCAAATACTGTCTTTAAATAGAATATGTCTTCTACATTTATGCACTAATATTTTTCAAAAGTATATAAAGTGCATTTGCGGACTAACAGAAAGCACACTGATTTAAAAAACAGCAGTTAATACAAGTCAACAGTTGTTTATTCTTCTGAAAACTTGTAGCAAATGAAAAACAGATGCTTAATTAGGTGAAGACACCTATCAATATCATGCAAGCAAAGAATGTTTATTATCACTGATATTATTCAACATAGTGCCAAAAAAAGAAAAACTGCAAGAGAAAGAAATTAAAGTTGTTTAAAAATTGGAAAGAAAATAAAAATTTTATTACCCACAGATGAGATTATATACCTAGAAAGTTGAAGAAAATAAACTGAAAAATAATTGGAATTCATTAGAGAGTTTAGCAAAGTATCCAGATCACTACACAAAAATCAATGACTTTTCAATAAACTAGGATTTATCAATTTAAAATATTTTCAAAAAGAGATCATACTCATGACAGAAACAAAAGCTACCTAAAAATAAATCTAGTAAAAATATGCAAAGCGTTTTTGATTTAAAAAAACATAAAACCTTACTGAAAGTTTTATAAAGGCATGAATAGAGATCAATTATGTTTATGGATATAGAGATTTAATACTGTATTTCATCTCTCCCCAAAACAATCTATATATTAAATTCAATCCCAGTCAGAATCTCAATGTGACTGTATCATTCAGGGTCCCAGCAAGAGACTAAGAGCACACTCAGATTAGGATGATTCCAGGGAGTTTCGATAAAGGGGCTATTTACACAGCTGCTATTTACACGATATAGATCTAGGGTCTAGGGAAATCAGAAGGAAGAGTGCCATCCCTACCCCAGAATATGCAAAATGGGGCTATTACCCCATAGGAAGATAATCTGGAATCCAAAATCTAGAAGGAAGGAGTTGAGAAGATATCTGACCTTCCATAGCAGGACACAGCCAGCCCAAAGCAACCCTGCAGGAAGACAGCCAGAAGAATAAATACCCCAACTCCATCCTGGTCACTCCCTCCATCTGTTACTGGAGATCCCCTATTGGCCAAACCCACCTGGAAGCCCAAGTGTAGGAGTGCCTCTTGATGTAGTCTATATATTCCATACAGCTTCCCAGGGCAGCGGGCAGGGTAAAAAAGGATAGAGAATGGATCTGGAGAAGTAAATATAGCCCATCTGTCATTGTAAGGAATAGATCAATGGAACACACAGAGAATCAGAAACAGACCTTTGCATATATGGGAATTTGATAAATGATAGAGACAGCATTTCTAATAATAAGAAGAAAGATAGATTACTCAAAAAATGATATTAGAGCAGGAGGCTGCCTCTTTCAAGAGGGAGAACAGTTAGATGATGAAATAAATACCTAAATGTAAAATAGAAAGCTATAAAAGAAGTAGAAGAAAATATAAGATAATATTTTGCTGTCCTTGGATATAAGAATGCCAAAAGTAAAAATCATAGAGATAAATAAATCTGACTTTTCCTAATGCTATATATTAAAATACAGCATTAAATAATTATTAAAAAACTAAGTTAAAATATTCGTAAATATAAAGAAAGGACAAGTATCCAGAATATTCAAAGACTCTGAGGAATCAACAAGAAAAGGACAGCCTAGTTAAAAAATATTGTCTGGGGATATGAACAAACAGTTCATAGAAGATTTACAACTGAGAAATAAATAAACAAATGTGCAATCTTGCTAATAGACACGAAAATATAAACTTAAATACTATTTTTCACTCATCAGATGATCCAAATGTTAAGTAGTATAATACCATGTGGGAAAAGAATATGGGAAAACAGCTATTCTCTTGCATCACCAGTAGGAGTAAAAATCAATACAACCACACTGAAGGTCAATTGACAGTATCTGTTGAAACTGAAAACATGCCTGCCTGCTGACCCTTCTTTATTCCTTTATTTGTCCCAGACATTATTTGTTAGATTTGTTTTTGTAAGAAACATTTACAAAACTCTTACAAAAAAAGAAGCAAGCACAAAGATGCCCCTCATGGCATGGTTGTATAAGCAAAACCTGGAAACAAACAAATGTAAACATATATACATCTATCAATGGCAGAGTGATCAGATAACCAGTAATATATTCATATTGGAATACTATGCACCAGTTAAAAGGAATGATGTAGGTCTGTATGTGACAACTTGGATAGATTCTAAGATATATTGTTGAGTTAAAAAAGAGCAAGTTACAGAATAACAAAAATTATATATCATAAAATATGCACACAAGGAAAATGTGGAGAATACAAACCAAATCTAAAATGACAAACAGTACTGTTCTAGCCAATGAGTGACAAGTTGAAGTCTGCTGGAGAATTCAAGAAAAGTTTGCATTATCATATCATTGGCACCATCACTTCCTCTTGACTCTTCCCCTTTCCTTAGCTGCAAGGGAAGCTGGACAATGTAGTTTTTAGCTGGGTATATTGCTGTTGTTAGGAGGAATGTCAGTGTTGCTCAGGCACCTGCAACCCAAAATGGCCAGAAAATATTCATTTGCCTCCCTTAAAACGTTCCTCTCCTATGCTCTCCATCAACATCACCCACCTAATCCCTAACTCTGGGCCTCATCATTGAGTCCTTCTCCTAAAATTTCACATAAGAAGTTGCCATAACTTTCTAAACTTACTTCACACTTATCTACTTCCCTCTGTTCTCTCAGGCCCATCATCCTTTTCCTGGAATTCTACCAGACTTCTCTGTGTCTCCTTGCCCCTCTAACCTAGTGTTTGCAATGATTTTCTAAAATGTAAAAGCAGATCATGAAATGGGCTTCCATTATCTTTAGAAGAAAGTGCTAATTTCTTATCATGGCTTACAAAGCCCTTCATGACGTGGCCCCAACTTTCTCTCCAGCTGCACTTATTTCCACTCTCCCTTTCTCATTATTCAGCCATTCTCAACTTTTTTTCATTCCTCTAATGAGCAACACTTTCTTCTGAATTCAGGAATCTTTATAGGATGTTTCCCCCTTCACCTGGAATACTCCCCACCACATCCACTATGTCAAAATAGTATTTAGAACATCTTCAGGGCTCAACCCAGAAATATTTTTCTCCAAAGAATCTTCCTTAATTCTCCTCTCCTATGAGAGGATGATAATATTCTTAGTTATCTTTGCTGCAATTAACAAACAACTGCAAAATCTCAGTGGCTTACAACTAGCTCTTAACTTTCTTCCCATGTTACATGCCAGTGGCTTCACATCAGCTCTCTTCCCTGGGTCTTCTCTTTTTAGGACCCAGGCTGATGGAGCAGTCCCAATCTATAACATGACATTCTTTTGGAAACATGGAACGCCTCTAAACACTTCTCCTCAGGCATGGTACACATGACATCCTCTTACATCTATTGACCAAAGTATGTCACATGGCCAAGTTCACCATCACTGGATTGAGGTGTATACTCCTCCCACAGGGAGACACTGTAAGTCACATGGAAAAGGGAAAGGATGTTGAATCCTCTTACTGGTAAGGGAGGAAAAAATACTGAAGCTAATTATATAATTTACTGCAATGATAATGATGATAGTTATAATAGTTATCATTTATTGGATGTTTACTATGTGTTGGCTTCATGTTAAATGTATTAATATAAATTTTTCATTGCAGCCTCACAAAAATAGTAGATGTTTATCACTGCCCCCACTGTACAGATGAGAAACCCGAGGTGAAGGGACTTAAGGCAACTTGCTCATGTCACATAGTGAGTGGTGAAAGCCTACATTTAAAACCAATTCCAGTTCTCGCTGATCAGAATCCATGCTTTAAATCAATATACTATGCTTCTCCCATAGCTCCCTGCTCCCCACCAAGCTTAGTACTTCACTCAGTTGTTTCCTGGGTAGCCTCCAAAAGAAGATAAATAACTATCACAGTGCCTGGTACAGAGTAGGGTTCAATCAGCAATTACAGAGTGAATAAATAAATTTCTGCACCTCCTTCCCCTATCCTCTATTTAGCTAACTTCTGCTCAAAGTTTCAGTTTCAGTTTAGGTGTTAATTCCTTCCAGAAGCTTCCTCTGACTATACAGGCTGAGTTAGGACTCCTCTTCTGTGCTCCCATAGGGACTTATGCATAGAGCTATGTTTGTTCTTACCATAATGACTGTAATGAACTTTGTGACTTTTAAGAGCAGGGATTGTATTCCATTCATCTTTATCTCCATAGTGCCTAGAAAAGCACCAATCACAAGTGCTCAATAAATGTTTGATGCATGAATGAATGAATATAGGAATGAATAAATGATAAGCAGACACCAAGACCACCTTGTGGTGCTCATACCCAGGACCAAGCCTAGCTAAGAGGCTGACAAGTCATTTTCAAAGCAGAACTCTGTATCCTCTACCTTCTCTTACTCGCTCACACTCAGAACCTACTGCTTCCTATTCGTCCTCAAATACAGAATACTACCTTCCCTATCTCTTGCCCCCTCTGGCTGTTGAGGTATGGGGCTTCTTCTTGGCTGAGTATTCCAAGCATAAGACAGAGGGAGGAGAGACGGGAACTTCTCGATGGCTGCCCTACTCTGCATGAGCACTTCTCCTCCACAAGCAAGGTCTTCCTTCCCTCAAACTCATTCCAAAAGGCACAGATCTGAGGATGCACTAAAATACTGCCACCTTCATGCCCCAAGAGAGGCCATTGAAATGCTCAGGGGAGAATAAGATCCACAGGAAGAAGGTCTGTGAAACAGGCTCATGACCTGTGCTCCAGGCAAGTTGGGAAACCTGCAGTCAGGCCAGTCTAAAGCAAAATTCGGAGGCCACGTTATTTGTTGGCAATGCTCATGGCTCCTCGTGTCTGAAACCTTCTATCTCTTCCTCCGTTCTTCTTTCCTATGGTTGGTACCCCTGAACAGGGTTATACACTCCAGATGGAATCTGATACATTCACTCACTCTCTTAAGGGCCTGCTCTGTGCACCAGGCAGTGAAGTCAGCTTCTTTCCCACCATCAACTCCCTGCCCTTATAGAGCCCACAGCCCAATGGGGGAGCAAGACAAGACACAAGTAATCAGACTAGAAGCATAAAATAATTACAGATTGTAAGGTCAAAGACAGATGTAAACAAGAGGCTGAAACAGAAAATGATAAGTCATGGAGCACCTGCTTACGATGGGATGGTCAGAGAAGGATGTTTGAAGATCATGATGTTTAAGCTGAAACCTGCAGGATGAGGAGCCAGCCACACCAATACAGTGAAAGAACATACATTCAAGTACAGAGAACAACACATACAAAGGTGTGACAAAGTTTGCTGTGCTCCAGAAACCAAAAGCAAGCATATAGCTGGAGCATGTGGGCTGCAGAGAAACATGGTATGAGATGAGGCTAGAGGCGGGGCACAGCCAGCTCCTACAGGCCCTTGTGGGCCATGGTGAGGAATGTGGATGGGGAGACTCTAAAAGGTTTTCAGTATGGGAAAGATTGCCTGCTTTCCATTTTAAGAGCATCACCTGGTTGCTGTGGAATAAAGCAGAAGGAGACCATTGTATTTCTCAGAAGACAGATGATGGTAGTAGCCTAGATTAGAGAAGAGGCTATGGAGATAGAGAAATATATTTTATATATAATATGGCTTTAGACAAGTTTCATATGTGGTGTCTAAAGACATCCAAGTAAAGGTGTCAGGTAGACAGCTGGAGCTCAGAAGAGAGGTCCACGTTGAAGGTATAATTTGGAGTCACCAGCATATTGATGGGGTTTTAAGCTGACGGGACAGATGATATTCCCCAGGGAGAGAGAGCCTAGGACCAAGCCTTGAGCACACCAATATTAAGAAGTCAGGAAGAGGAGGAGCTAGTGAAGGGGGTTGAGAAGGATGGCCAGGGAGCTAACAGGAAGGAAATCAGGAGACTCTTGCACCACAGACACCAAGATTAAGAGGTTTTAAGTACAAATGACTGATAAGGCTTAATATTTCTGTTCTTGTGATAGCTGAAACAAAAGGTTCTGAATAAACGTTAGTATTCTTTCTTCCCCTAGTCTTAGATATTTATATCTTAATGATATTTATATGCTAAACCTTTACATCAAAAGAATTGTTCTCGGGTTTCCCTGGTGGCGCAGTGGTTGAGAGTCCGCCTGCCGATGCAGGGGACATGGGTTCATGCCCTGGTCCAGGAAGATCTCACATGCCGCGGAGCAGCTAGGCCCGTGAGCCATGGCCACTGAGCCTGCGCGTCCAGAGCCTGTGCTCCGCAACAACGGGAGAGGCCACAACAGTGAAAGGCCCGCGTGCCGCAAAAAAAAAAAAAAAAAAAAGAATTGTTCTCTATTTGTGAGATTTTAAACATAAGCCTATACACAGGGATGCTTAGGGAAAGCGGGAACAGTGATAATGAAAGTACATCACATGTAAAGACACATATTCTTTATTTATAAGTAAAAATTTCTGTTGCTCGGAGACTCCTTAGAAATCATCTAGTGCCCTGCCTTATACATTCAGGCCAACCTGGTGACATCAATAATGAGTATCACATGATAAAGTCACTCAGATGCTAATAATGTACCAATCACCAGTCGCACAGGCATCTGCGCATTAACAAGTCCTCCAGGTGAGTCTGCCACATGCTCCAGTCTGAAAACCACTGTATCACAAGAGTCTTCTGGCCTGTTACTCCATTCCTACCTAAATGGTAATGCAGTGGGCACTCTGGAATAAGTAAATCAAAACTGTTGTTGATAATCAGGCACAGCCTAGCAAGTCTTGTCAGCCAATGGTGAGAGAACAAAGGGAGCAATGCTAGGATTTATCCCAGGTCCTCTGGCGGGACACTGGAGGCAGCAGAGCAGCCAAGGACCCTGACTCAACTGGATCATACCCCTGGGTATGAATCCCTTCTCAAGGATTCTCCATCTCAGTAATGCTGCTTTCTCAGGGATTATGGTCAAATGGAAATGCATTAAATTGTAAATCACCTTACCCACCTGTGCCAAGAGAAGCCCTGGAAGAATTCATTAAAGTCTGATGGCACCTGTACCTGTCATTGTTGCACACCTCACTCTAGTTAGGCCATAGAATACAGATAATAATACAGATTATTCACCCCGAATATGGCCACTGCGTAATGAGCTCCTCCAGGGTTAGCTCCTAGCAGAAAGTAGGAAAGAGTGAGGCAGCAACTTACAGCAAAGTGTTTCTAAGAAGGGCCAGGATGCTGGCCTGGAGGCCTTGTCCTATCTCTTCCACTAACTCACTGCATGTCCATGAGCAAACTGCTTCCATTCTGGCACCCATCACCTCAACTGGGAAATAGATTGTTTCCAGTGCCACTCAAACTTTACCATGCACAAAAGTCACCTCATAAAGGAACCAACCATCCCTGTGTTCCCATGACTGACGGAGGCCCTGGGATATTGGAGTTCTAGTGCTAAAACCAGGAAAGTCCTAGGCAAACCAGGATGAGTTGGTCACCCCTATACCTGGAGAGCTTGTTAAAACAGTGCTGGGCTTCACACTTAGATTTTTTTCTAATAAGCTCCCTGAATGCACTGTTACAGACTAGATGGTATGGTGGCTCTTAAATGCCTTTCTACAGACCAGCCACATTAGACATACCTGAGGAGCTTGTTAAAAATACAGATTCCATGGTTCCAGCACCAGAGATTCTTATTCAGTGGGGCTGGAGTTGGCTATCTAAAAAGCTTCCTGGGTGATGCCCTGCAGAGACTAAGAACCACTGAACTAGATAATCTCCCAAGTTCCTTGCAATTCAAACATCCCATTGCATTTTCAGTGTCTATATCCATCCCCATTTATTAGTAAAAGCTCCCCACAAGTTGAGGGACAGCCCCCAAGTCACTTTCTCTGTGCTTCAATCAGTCATGCCACGCATCACGCATTTCCATTTTTGCCATGAGCAAATGCATCTGTTAGAAACAGCACAAGGGTCCCTGGAAGACAGGAGTGCACATTCAGAGTGGGTGAACACAGGCACTTACTCAGGATGCGTCTCTCACCTGCCCTGGGGGAGACCCAAGTCTGCGTCAAGGAGCTCCAGAGAGCTGCCCAGATATGAGCCAGTCACGAGGGCCTCATTGGGGATGAGTGTGCCCTGGTCTGTGTATGTCATGCCAGGTGAAGTCAGACGCAGGCAGAGAGGGAGCAATCAGTGTTTCCTGTACTCAGGGCTTGGCAGTCATGACCCAGGACACTACAAACAACCTGCAGTGGGACATAACTGAGGAGTCCAACCACGGGTGCAGCATGATGTCCACTTCAGCTCTACAGCAGTGATGGCCCAGAACCTGCGGCTGCAGCTGAGGCTACGGGCTCTGAAAGGGGCAGGTGCTGCCACCTCCTGGCCCTGGCTCAGGCTGAGCCATGGCAGTCTTTTCTTGGATCCAGAATCTCAAATCACAAATTCTGAAGAGTCTGATCTAGAAAAGACCACAGAGATGATCCAATCCCTTCTCCCACTGTGCAGAAGAGGAAACTGAGCCCCTTAGATGTTGGCAGGTTGCCCCCTACACCCCAGTGTGTGGCAAGCCAGACTCAAGTCCAACCTGGTGTTTCCCTAGCACCTTGCTGGTTTCCTGCTTCTTTAAGCCAAACCACTATATCCAGTAACCCTGACTGCAGAGGGAGGTGGGGTTTGTAGAATGATCTTGGTAAGAAAAGCGGCTTGGCCCCCATTCAGTGCTGTACCCATCTGCCTCCTCCAAGCTTAACCCTCTACTGGAGGTAAGCAGAGAAACTGGCCAGGAAAGAATACTTGTTGCTTCCCAAAGGAGAGAAGAGAATGCTCCACAAACGCATATTTTCAAATGTACTCTCCAAAGCAAACAAGCATCATATAAAGAAAGGTCCCTATCTTCCTCATACCAGACCATTCTGACTTTACTGTTCCTTTGTTGTTCTTCTTCTTCTTTAAAATTTGTTTCAAGTGTGGACAAGATGGCAGAGTAGGAAGACCCTGAGATCACCTCCTCCCATGGGCACACCAAAATTACAACTATTTACAGAACAACTATTAATGAGAATAGACCTAGAGACTAGTAGAAAAGATTTCCACAACTAAAAATATAAAGAAGGAACCACAATGAGATGGGTAGGAAGGGCAGAGACATGGTATAGTCAAGACCCACACTCCCAGGTAAGCAACCCACAAACAGGAAAAGAATCACAACTGCAGAGGTTCTCCCTAGTCTGGAGACCTGCACTGGGAAGACAACTCCCCAGAACATGTGGCTCTGAAGGGCAGCAGGGCTTGAATACAGGAGAGCCAGAGGGCTGTAGGAAACAGAGACTCCACCCTTAAAGGGTGCACACAAAATCTCACATACTCCAAGACCCAGCACAGAGGCAGTGATTTGAAAGAAGCCTAGATAAAACCCACTTGCTGATCTTGCAGAGCCTACCAGAGAGGCAGAAAGCAACTGGGACGCCCCCAGGAGACATAAATCAGGTGGCAGCCACTTGGAGGAGACCATTCTAACACAAGGAAACTGGTGCTCACAAGCATCATTTTGGAGTCCTATCTGTAGCCTATTAGCACTAAGGGCTTACCTGCCTACCTGCCAGTAAGCATCAGTCCCAAGATGCCCCAGGATGATTAGCCAGCCACTTGGGGATCCAACCCCACCTACCAGCAGGGCTGCACCAGCCCCAGGGCCCCATAACGGGTCCTGTAGCCAGCTAACCCAAAACAGGGCCTCAACCACCAGCATGCCCAGGACCTGATCTGCCCACCAGTGGGCCTTCACCATCCCCAGGCCCCCCTAACCTCCATATCCAGCCATACAAGAACCTGGCTCTGCCCATCAGTGGCCCAGCAATATCCACATGAAGCAAGGCCTGGCAGCCAACTGGGCCAGGGGCCAGCCCCACCCGTCAGTGCACCCACAATAGTCCCTGCCACAACAGAAGGGCCCATGCAGCCTACATACAGGGCACCCCTAGAGCATATAGGTCTGGTGACCAGAGGGGAGTATACTGCTGGGCCCCAAAGGACATCTGCTACATAAGGCCATTTCTCCAAGATGGGGAAACGTAACTGATCTACCTAGTACACAGAAATAAAAACAGCAAATTAGGCAAAATGAGGCAACAGGAGAATATATTTCAAACAAAGGAACAAGTTAAAACCCCAGAAGAATTAAGTGGAGATAAGCAACCTACCCAATAAAGAGTTCTAGGTGATGATCATAAAGATGCTCAACAAACTCAGGAGAAGAATAGATGAACACATTGAGAACTTTAACAAAGAGTTAAAAAATATAAAAAAGAACCACATGAAGCTGAAGAATACAATAACTGAAATAAATAAATACACTCGATGGAATCAAGAGTAGATTTGAGGATACAGAGGAATGGATCAGCCAACTGGAAGAAAGAGTAGTGAAAATCACCCAAGCTGAACAGAAAAAGAAAAAGGAATTTTTTTAAATGAGGATAGTTTAAGAGACCTGGGACAACATCAAGCATACTAACATTCACACTATAGGTGTTCCAGAAAGAGAAGAGAAAGAGAAAGGGGCAGAGAACTTATTTGAAGAAATAATAGATGAAAACTTCCCTAAACTGGGAAAGGAAACAAACTTCCAGATCCAGGAAGCACAGAGAGTCCCAAACAAGATGAACCAAGAGAAATCCACGCAAAGAAACACTGCAATTACGATGGCAAAAATTAAACATAGAGAGAAAAATCTTAAAAGCAGCAAAGCAAAAGCAACTAGTTATGTACTAGGCAACTCTCATAAGACCATCAGCTCACATTTTAGCAGGAACTTCGCAGGCCAGAAGGGAGTGGCACAATATATTTAAAGGGATGAAAGGAAAAAAACTATAACCAAGAATATTCTGTTGAACAAGACTGTCATTCAGATTTGAAGGAGAGATAAAGAGTTTTAAGACAAGCAAAAGCTCAAAGAGTTCAGTAGCAGTAAACTGTCTTTGAAAGAAATATTAAGGGGATTTCTCTGTATGGAAAAGACCAAAACTACAAATATAAAAATTATGAAGGGAAAAATCTCATTGGTTAATGCAAACATACAGTAAAGGTGGCAGATCAACCACTTATAAAGCCAGTAGAGAGGTTAAAAGACAAAAGTAGTAAAATCATCTATATCCATAATAAGTAGTTAAGGGATACACAAAACAAAAAGATGTAAAATATGATGTCAAAAATATTAAACATCATTTGAGGGGGAGTAAAAATGCAGAGTTGTTAGAATGTGTTCGTACTTAAGAGATCATCAACTTAAAATAATCATACAGACAGACAAAATAGACTTTACAATGAAGACTATAACAGGAGACAAAGAGGACATTACATAATGATACATGGGTCAATCCAACAAGAAGATATAACAATAGTAAATATATATGCACATTCAACAAAGGAGCACCGAAATACATAAAGCAAACACTAACAAACATAAAGGGAGAAACGTACATATCACAATAAGAGGAAGGGACTTTAACACCCCTTTACATCAATGGACAGATCATCCACACATATCAATAAGGAAACATAGCCTTTAAAAAAAACACATTAGACTAGATGGAGTTTAGATAGATAGAACATTCCATTCAAAAGCAGCAGAATACACATTCTTTTCGAGTGCACATGGAAGTCTCCAGGATAGATCACATGCTAGGCCACAAAACAAGTCTCAATAAATTTAAGAAGACTGAAATCATATCGAGCATATCATATCGTATCAAGCATATAATATCGTATCAAGGCTCTTTTCTGACCACAGCAGAATGAGACTAGAAATTAACTACAAGAAAAAAATTGTAAAAACACAAACATATGGTGACTAAAAAATATGTTACTAAAAAAAACCAATGGGTCACTGAAAAAAAAACCTAGAGACAAATGGAAATGGAAACAACAATCCAAAAATCTCTGTGACACAGGAAAAGCAGTGCTAAAACGGAAGTTTATAGCATTACAAGCCTACCTCAAGAAACAAGAAAAATCTTAAAATAAACCATCTAATCTTACACCTAAAGAAACTAGAAAAAGAAGAACAAACAAAACCAAAAGTTACTAAAAGGAAAGAAATAATAAATATCAGAGCAGAAATAAAGACTCTGAAGAAATAGAAAGATGAAACTAAGAGCTGGTTCTTTGAAAAGATAAACAAAATTGATAAAAATTGCGCCAGAAAAATTTAAAAAGAGAGACAGGGACCAAATAAAATCAGAAATGAAAGAGGAGAAATTACAACTGACACAGAAATGCAAAGCATTAAAGAGATTACTACAAAAAAACTATATGCCAATAAAATAGACAACCAAGAGAAAATAGATAATAATAGATAAATAATAAATAGATAAATAAATTCCTAGAAACATACAATCTCCCAAGACTGAATCAGGAAGAAAAAAAAATATGAACAGACTACCAGTAACAAAACTGAATCCATAAAAAAAAGAAAAAAAAAATCCTCCCATCAAACCAAAGTCCAGAACCAGATGATAGCTTCACAGGTGAATTCCACAAACATTTAAAGAAGAGTTAACACCTATCCTTCTCAAACTATGCCAAAAACTTTCAGAGGAAAAAAATGCTTCTGAACTCATTCTATGAGGCTAGCATCACCCTGATACCAAAACCAGACAAAGACACCACAAAAAAAGAAAATTACATGCCAGTATCACTTATGAACACAGATGCAAAAATTCTCAAAAAATAGTAGCAAATTGGAGTTCCCTGGTGGTGCAGTGGTTAAGAATCCGCCTGCCAATGCAGGGGACACAGGTTCCAGCCCTGGTCTGGGAAGATCCCACATGCCACAAAGCAACTAAGCCCGTGTGCCACAACTACTGAGTCTGCGCTCTAGAACCCGTGAGCCACAATTACTGAAGCCCACACGCCTAGAGCCCATGCTCTGCAACAAGAGAAGCCACCACAATGAGAAGTCTGCGCACCGTAACGAAGAGTAGCCCCCACTTGCCGCAACTAGAGAAAGCCTGCATGCAGCAACAAAGACCCAACGCAGCCAAAAAATAAATAAAAAAATTTATTTTTTAAAAAAATAGTAGCAAACTGAATTTAACAACTCATTAAAAGGATCATACACCATGATCAAGTAGGACTTATCCCAGAGATGCAAGAATAGTTCAAGATCCACAAATTGATCAATATGATACACCACGTAAACAAATTGAAAAATAAAAATCACATGATCATCTCAATAGATGTAGAAAAAGCTTCTGACAAAATTCAACATCCATTTATGCTAAAAGCTCTCCACAAAGTGAGTATAAAAGGAACATAACTCAACATAATAAAGGACATATATGATAAACCTACAGTCAACATCATACAAGGATGCCCACCCTCACCACTTTTATTTAACATAGTATTGAAGTCCTAGACACAGCAATCAGACAAGAAAAAGAAATAAAAGGAATCCAAATTGAAAAGGAAGAAGTAAAACTGCCACTGCTTGCAGATGACATGATACTATACATAGAAAATCCTAAAAACACCACCAAAAACTACTAGAACTCATCAGTGAATTCTCTAAAGTTGCAAGATACAAAATTAATATATAGAAATCTGCTGTATTTCTACACTACAATGAACTATCAGAAAGAGAAATTAAGGAAACAATCCTATTTACAATTTCATCAAAAAATTACCGAGGAATAAATCTAAATAAGGATGTAAAAGACTTGTACTCAGAAAACTGTAAGACATTGATGAAAGAAATTGAAGATGACACAAAAAGATGGAAATACATACTGTGCTCATGGATTGAAAGAATAAACATTGTTAAAATGACCATACTACTCAAGGCAATCTACAGATTCAATGCAATCCCTATCAAAACACCACTGGCTTTTTTCACAGAACTAGAACAAATAATTCTAAAATTTGTATGGAAACACATAAGAACCAAAACAACCTTGAGCAAGAACAAACCTGGAGATATCATACTCCCTGATTTCAAACTATACTACAAAGCTACAATAATCAAAAACAGTATGGTACTGGCACAAAAACAGACACATAGATTAACAGAATCAAATAGAGAGGGCAGAAATAAACCTACACTTACGTGGTCAATCAACCTATGACAAAGGAGGCAAGAATATACAATGGGGAAAAGATAGCCTCTTCAATAAGTGGGGTTGGGAAAACTGGACAGCTACATGCAAAAGAATCATACTGAACTACTTTCTCACGCCATATACACAAATAAACTCAAAATGAATTAAAGACTTAAACCTAAGACCTGAAACTATAAAAATTGTAGAAGAAAATATAGGCAGTATGCTCTTTGACATCAGTCTTGGCAGTATTTTTTTGGCTCTATCTCCTCAGTCAAGGGAAATAAAAACAAAAACAAATGAGAGGACATTAAACTAAACAGCTTCTGCACAGCAAAGGATACTGCCAACAAAACAAAATGGCATCCTACAGAATGGGAGAAGATACTTGCAAATGATATATCTGATAATGATATACAGAGAACTCATACAACTCAACATAAAAAAAAAACCACAAACAACATGATTAAAAAATGGGCAAGAACAGGGAGATAAGCTTGGTGCTTTGTGACCACCTAGAGGGGTGGAATAGGGAGGGTGGGAGGGAGACACAAGAGGGAGGAGATATGGGGATATATGTATATGTATAGCTGATTCACTTTGTTATAAAGCAGAAACTAACACACCATTGTAAAGCAATTATACTCCAATAAAGATGTTTTTTAAAAAAGAAATATAAACAGGAGGCCAGTTGTAAAAAGAAAAAAATGGGCAAGAACCTCAATAGGCATTTTTCCAAAGAAGACATACAGATAGACAACAGAAGCATAAAAAGATGCTCAATATCATTAATCATCCAGGAAATGCAACTCAAAACCACAATATCACCTCACATCTGTCAGAATGGCTATTATTGAAAAGAGCACATATGAGATATGTATTTGATTATCACTGTGTAAAGAGAGGTAATCACTTGTGGAATAGAAAAATATAGTAAAACATCCAAAAATAATAATGAGAATAGCAAACAAGTAATAATAAATAATATATTTTACTGAATTAAACACACTACCAGTTGTCAGAAATTCTTATTTTTTTATTGGAGTATAGTTGATTTACAGTGTTGTGTTAATTTCTGTTGTACCGCCAAGTAATTGAGATACATATATATACACACACATTGTTTTTTATATTCTTTTCCATTATGGTTTATCTCAGGATATTGAATACAGTTTCCTGTGCTATACAGCAGGACCTTGTTGTTTATCCATTCTATATGTAATAGTTTGCATATACTAACCCCAAACTCACAGTCTATCCCTCCCCCTCCTCTTCCTCCCCCTTGGCAACCACAAGTCTGTTCTTTATGTCTGTGAGTCTGCCTGTTTCATAAAAGTTCGTTTGTGTCATATTTTAGATTCCACATATAAGTGATATCATATGGTATTTGTCTTTCTCTTTCTGACTTACTTCACTTAGTATGCTAATCTATAGTTCCATCCATGTTGCTACAAATGGTATTATTTCATTCTTTTTATGGCTGAGTAGTATTCCATTGTACATATGTACCACATCTTCTTTATCATTCATCTGTTGATGGACATTTAGGTTGTTTCCATGTCTTGGCTACTGTGAATAGTGCTGCTATGGACATAGGTGTGCATCTACCTTTTTGAATTATAGTTTTATCTGGATATATGCCAGGAGTGGGATTGCTGGATCATATGGTAATTCTATTTTTAGTTTTCTGAGGAACCTCCATACTGTTCTCCATAGTGGCTGCACCAACTTACAACCTCACCAACAGTGAGAGGTTCCCTTTCTCCACACCCTCTCCAGCATTTGTTATTTGTAGACTTCTTTATGATGGCTATTCTGACTGGTGTGAGGTGGTACCTCATTGTAGAGAAACACTCATTTTATGTACCACTAAGAAAGAAAAAAAATGCTACTAATCAGTTTATGGAACACTATTCCAACTTCAGAGATGCTGCAACAAATGCAAAGGGAAAAAAAGTATGTTTTAAAGTGGTGAAGTTCAGTAATAAAAATGATGACTAAATGTATGGAGCCCTAACTACAGGATAGGTCCTATTCTAAATGTTTCAAGTATATTAATTCATTTAATACTATCAATCTGATGAGGTAGTATGATGTATTGACACAGCTGTTAACATCCACAGTTAGCCAAACAGATGGCCTAGGCTTAATGTAAATTCAAAGTGGAGTTACTAGAGGTTTTATCTGAACTGACAATTTCATGTTTTAATCAAAGCAACAATTAAAATTGTGTGAGAAAGTACTGCTCTGATGTTTTCTTTTGAGATGAATTTCTAAAATATAACCTTGTCTCATGCTCAAAAACTCATCCTTAGTTTTGTTTCATTCCTTACCATTTAAAAAAAATGCCATTGTTTCTCATCTTTGTTCTATAAACCTTAAAAGGCCCTTGGGCCAAAAGCAATAAATATTTTGATTCCATTAAAAAAAGGACCACAAATAATAAGTGTTGGCGAGGATTTGGAGAAAAGGAAACACTTGTGCATTGTTGGTGGGAATGTAAGTGGGTACACCCACTAGGGAAAACAGTATGGAGGGTCCTCAAAAAATTAAAGATAGAACTACCATATAATCCAGCAATTCCACTTGTGGGCATTTTTCTGAAAAAATAAAAACACTAATTCTGAAAGATATATGCACTCCTATGTTCACTGCAACATTATGTACAACAGCCAAGATATGGAAGCAACCTAAGTGTTCATCGATAGATGAATGGATAAAGAAAATGTGTATATACATACATATATATACATATTTATTTATATTTATAAAATGGAGTATTACTAAGTCATAAAAAAGAATGAAATCTTTCCATTTCAAGACAAAAGACAAATACCATATGATTTCACTTACATGTGGAATCTAAAAAACAAAACAAATGAACACACATAAACAGAAACAGACTCATAGATACAGGGAAAAAACAAGTGGTTGCCAGAGGGGAGGATGGTGGGGGAAATGAGTAAAATAAGTGAGGGAGATTAAGAGGTACAAACTTCCAGGTACAAAATAAATGTCACAGGGATGAAATGTACATGGGGAATATATCCAATAATATTTTAATAACTTTGTATGGTGGCAGATGGTAACTAGACTTATGATGGTGATCATTTTGTAATGTACAGAAGTACTGAATCACTATGTTATGCCCCAGGAACTAACACAGTGTTTTAGGTCAATTATACTTCAATTTTTTTTTAAATCCAAAAATAAATTGTTGGGACTATGGAAAACTCCCTGTATAGCAGGAATCAGCACTTGGAGAGATCAGGTATGCCCAGCAGAGCTATTAAGAGACCAAGGCTTAGGGGCAGGTGAAACAAAAAAAAAAAAAAAGAAGAAAAAGAGAAGGTAAAGAGAGAAGAGGGAAAAGTAAAAGAGGAAAACAGAGAAGGAAGGAAAGGACGGACAGAAGCAACAATTGGGTGCCAACCTGGGTCAAAGACTGCTAACCTTTGCCTCAGTAAACCTCTCATTCATTCATTCACTCATTCATCAAACCTTTCAGGATGCCCACTCTGCCCAAGACATCCTGCCTGACCCCAGAATAGATGGACACAATAAGGAATCACCTACCCCTGCCTTCAAAGAACATATGAGGTAAAGACATGCAGAAAAGAAATGCTGCCAAGCAACTATTATACAAAGTGGAAGGTGATGGGTACTACGGTAAGAAGGACACAGTAAGTACTGTGGGAGCCCAGAGGAGGAAGAGGGGTGTCTAGTTGGAGGAGAGGAATTAAAGAAGGAAGTATCATTTCACCAGTGCTCTAAAATCATGGGGAAAATGGCTGCATGCAAAGATGAGCTTTAGGGCATTTGGGGAAGAAAAGAAAGGAAAGGCATGAACTGAAAAAGCAGGGAAAGCAGGTATGGGGAACACAGTGGCTGAAACGCAGAGTGGAAAAAGGGAAGCGTGGATGACATGTGGAAAACGTGGGAGCAGACAAATCAAGGAGAGGATGGTAAAGCAAACTTGAGTGCCAAATTCACTCTATTCTGTAGACAAGAGGGAGCCCCTTCAGGTTCTTAAACAAGAGAGGGACATGATCAGAACTGCACCTGAAGAAAATTAATCAGCAGCGGAGTAATAGAGAAACCTGTTGTGAACACAGCAGCTTGAGGGAGGAGAGGGCATTGAGTTCATGGCAAGAGGGTCTTCTGTCCACCGGGATTTTATTTTGCAATTCAACTACAAGCACTGAACAATATGTCTCAGTGTTCATATTGCCGGAATTATATCCGCCAGTTACTGCTTCCTGTGCACTCATTGCCAGGTTTTCTCGTCTATGAGCTGCCCTAGAGAACAATAATAATATCCACAGCTTCCTATGGCCTCCATTCTCTTCTGCTGTCTCAACGAAGCATTCATCTTTGCTCCCAGCTGAATAAGGGCTGTGTTTCTGATGGATACTCACCATCAAAGTCAAAAGCAAATGTGCTGGCGCATTTGGGTGCTACGTGGAAGGTGGTCTAATGGTCACTCCTGGTGACAGACACCTAGGGCTCCCTTGCTCAGATGACAAGCCTTGTTCAAACCTATAGGTTAGACATGTTGGGCCTCTCTGACTCCATCCCTACCTTGGCCCTTGAGAAAAAGTGACATCAAACAATTAGAGCAATTAAGCACCTCAGAATGTACAGAGAGAAGATGAAAGAAGCTTGACCATCCTGGGGCTCCTCCCAGAACAAATGATTCATCAAACAAACTCGCCAAATATCTAATCCTTAGTTTTAAATGACTAGGTCCCCTTGTTCACAGCCAGATAATCAAATCTGCATATTGGAAACATGTTTCAGTCTTTTCTGAGTTGGGTTTTTTTTTTTTTCAATTTTAAATAAATAAGAGTTCTTTCCATGGCAGTTTTTTTTTTTATTTCCTTTGCTTCTCAGCCTGATTAATCACACGCTCAGCTCCACAAAAAGCCAAGGGAAGGGAAGAAAATAAATGTGAAGGCCCAGCCATTTCAGGTCTCCTCTGGCCTTCCCAGGGTTTAATACCCACCAGCTACTCCTGGAGATGACACAGCTTCAGACATGAGCTGAGCCCTGGGGACAGGTGTAGGATAAACCCACATGTGTGGCTGAGCCAATTATCCTTTTCGTTCGAGGCTAAACATTATCTTGAAAAACGAAGTGGAAATCAGTAGGATTCTACAAACTTCTGACCTTTCACTTTGAGTTTGTGTCAAGTGACGGTATAAGAAGCAAAGGACTTGAAGGGAGAGGCCTGGGTTTTAGATTCGGGTATGCTCTTTACCAGTGGTGGGACTTTAGCCAAGTCACTTCCCTCCCCAACTTCAGCTTCCTCTTCTTTAAAAAGGGCTTACTTACAGGTGAGGGGTTACTCACAGGGGTTACTCGCAGGCTTTCATAAAGTGAGTGAAAGCACTGTGCAACGATATGGTATGAAGGCTGACAAAGTGCACCCACTTCCTACCTGACCACAGGAGAGGTCGTATAGGTAAAAGGCTTTGCAATGCTTACAAGGAGCCCTTAAAAGCAGCATGGAGTAGTGGAAACAGCATAGGATTTGGGGTCAAGCAACCCCCTTTCGGATACTGGCCCTGTTGTGTTAACTTAAGCAATTCACAAACTCATTCCAGGCCTCAGTCTCCTCAAGTGTAAAAAGCGGATAATGATGCCCACTTCGAAGTGTTTAAAAGGGGCTGGTACCAAATCTCTTAAGAAGAGACTCCTTTGTAGGAAAACTTCCCTGAGAAGCTCACCCGAGATATATGCAACCTGTAAAGCGTGGATATCACTGGTACCAAGAGCTCAGAGAAGGTAGTGAAACTTCTCTGCATGTGACAAGAAAAAGGATTTCTAAAAGAAAAGGCAGAGAAAAACATGAGGGAGTAGCAAGGGGAAAGCTAGGGAGATAGCTAGTGGCTTTGACAGGCAGAATATAACCTCCTGCACCCTCTTCCCACCCCTCCCCACCATGCCTCAAATCTGTAGCAAAATTACTAACTAATAAAAAACCTTGGTACAAGTAGGGTGGGTGAGTGTGTGATGAGGCTGCATTTTACATCTGGCCAGTCCAGTGCAACTTAGGACCATGAACCTGCATAAACCGTGAGGACCGGCTTAGGCCTTTCTCGGGCTATGGAGGCCCCAGGTGATATCACTGTTGTATTATTGTTGTTGCAGTGAGAAATGGGTATGGCACATCAGGAACATTTCATTCAAATAGTTAAACTTCCAAAGAACGGGCTTAAACCAGGCAGAATTTTGATCATCACCATTCCATTCTGCACATTTTCTAGGGAACACAGAATGGCTGGCATACCTGAACCAGACATGAAAGAATCAGGAGCCTCCTTTCCATCTTCAACCTACTATTAAAATTCAGGGGGTTTCCCTGGCGGCACAGTGGTTAAGAATCAAACTGCCAATGCAGGGGACACGGGTTCGAGCCCTGGTCCAGGAAGATCCCACATGCCACGGAGGCAACTAAGCCCGTGCACCACAACTACTGAGCCTGTGCTCTAGAGCCCACGAGCCATAAGTACTGAAGCCCGTGAGCCACAACTACTGAAGCCCGTGCGCCTAGAGCCCGCGCTCTGCAACAAGAGAAACCTCCTCAATGAGAAGCCCGTGCACCGCAACGAAGACCCAACGCAGACAAAAATAAAAATAAATAAATTAAAATTCAGGTGGGGAGCGTATGAGGAGTATCTGTTCTTGGGTCTTAAATGGTAAGAGTACAGAGCTTCCACAGTAGGAGAAAAAAAAAGATTAAACCCATTTCAGGAGGTTTTACAGGCCTCCTTACTTTTGCCTCCGTGGCATTTTTCATATTTTATCCACGGTGCCTTCCAATAGTTTAGCTTTCAATAGGTTGCTTTTTGGCATTTCTCCTAACCTAATTAAGTAGGTGCCTAAGCCAAGGGAGTGACACTTTTTCTGGCTGAAGTTCTTCCCAGGATCATCAGCATGCCCAGCACATCCAAGTCCAACACTTACAGTGGACATCACTTATGCAGCTTGGGGCAAGGAAGGCCCCAATCTTTCATCTTTGCCTGATGTCTATAGTCTAGTTGACTTCATCTGAAGAACATTATCCATGATATATTGCCTGGCAAATTATTTATCCTTTGGGTTATTGTAGTAAACTTGTAAGCAGGTGGAGTTTTAGATTTTCCATCCTGTCTCAAAGAAAAATGAACATGGAATGCAGGACCCCTAAAATCCCTCATCCATCATCGCCCACTGGCAGGTGATCTGCTTCAGCTCTTCATGCTGCACACAACTCCTGCATTTCTCTCTTCTATTCTGCTACCAGGGAGAGATGTGAATCAACAGTAACTCTTGATGTCAGCGATACCCAGATTTGGGGCCCACTCCTCATCCTGTGTAGGCCACATGTTCTGGCCTCTCCTGGTTCCTTACTGACATTTATTCATAAACCCTAGCTATGGCTTCCGTTCACTTTTTGCCTCACGTCCCCAATCCTGGCCTCATCTTTAAAGCTGCTTAGTGGTCTGCTCTGAGAGACCAAAATTCCCTTATTTCCATCAGGGTCTGTCTATACTGGGGTGCTAATTAACTTCTGGCTCTCCAAGTTACAGAGCTCATTTGCTGACTCACAAGAGACTACCAAAGGAAGCCCTTCATTAGCACTCCTGAGCTGCTCATTAGCCACTGGGAGAATCACACCATCCAAACTGTCAAACTCACCAGACTGCAGGAAGGAAAAATGACTGACTCTACTTGGATTAATGGCCCTTTACTGCCACAAGAACTCACTGGGCATCTCCTAAGGGCTCAGCACTATTGGGGGAGGGCTATCAAATCTGTGCAAGGCAAACCCCTGTTCTCAAAGCAATGGGGGGCAAGACCCACATTTATGCAACTAAAATACAATATACAAGAATATAAGGCATCAAGACCAAGGCAGTTTTATTCCAAAAAGTAAAACTGATTTAACATTTTAAAAATCTATCAATGTAATTTTCTAATTTAATAGAAAAATAATTTTCAAAAATTAGTTTAATAAATAAGGGAAAATCATCTGATGAAAATCAACACATGATTTGAAAGAAAAAACTAACTTAGCCAACATGGAGTAGAAGGGAACTTTCTTCATCCAATAAACGATGGCTACCAAAAATCCTACAGCAAACACTGCGTTTAACTGAATCATTGAATGCTTTTCCTCTGAGACTGGGAGCAAAACCATGATGATTACTCTCATCACTTTACAATTACTGAGTAAATTGGATATTCACATAGGAAAAAAATTGACCCCTCTCTCACACTATAAAAAAAATTGATAGGGCTGCTCTGGTGGCGCAGTGGTTGCGCGTCCACCTGCCGATGCAGGGGAACTGGGTTTGCGCCCCGGTCTGGGAGGATCCCACATGCCGCGGAGCGGCTGGGCCCGTGAACCATGGCCGCTGAGCCTGCGCGTCCGGAGCCTGTGCTCCGCAATGGGAGAGGCCACAACAGAGGGAGGCCCGCATACCCCCCAAAAAAAAAAAAATTGATAAAAATCAATTCCAGGTGGATTACAGATCTAAATATAAAATGCAAAACAATAAAGCTTCTAGACAGTAACATAAGAGAATTAACCTTAGTAGCAGGCAAAGATTTCTTAAACAAGATACAATAGCACTAACCATAATTTAAAAATTGATAAACTGATCTACTGATATATTAAAATTAAAAACTGCTGTGCTTCAAAACACAACATTGATAGAGGAAAAGATATTATATATAACTGAAAAAACAAGCTTATCCAGACTATATAAATAACTTTTGCAAATCAATTATACAGACAATTCAATCAGAACTGGAGCAAAAGACTTGAACAGGCAGTTCACAAAGGAAGTATCCAAATGGCCAATAAACATAAAAGTTTCTTAAACTCATGAGAGATCAAAGAAGTGCACATTAAGACCACATACAATACCACTACGCTTCTTCCAGAATGGTTAAAATTTGAGGAGTTGACAACACAAAGTGTTGGTGAGCATGCGGAACACCTGAACCTCTCATGCATTGCTGGTGGGGGTATAAATAAGCATAACCATTTTTAAAAACTGATAATATCTACTAAAGTTGAACAACTGTACACTCTGTAACTAAGCAATTCTACTTCTCAGTATATGCCCAACAGAAATGCCTACATATGTGCATCAAAAGACACACACAGGACTTCCCTGGTGGTGCAGTGGTTAAGAATCCACCTGCCAATGCAGGGGACACGGGTTTGAGCCCTGGGCCAGGGAGATCCCACATGCCACAGAGCAACTAAGACCGTGCACCACAACTACCGAGCCCACGCTCTAGAGCCCATGTGCCACAACTATTGAGCCCACATGCTACAACTACTGAAGCCCGTGCACCTAGAGCCTGTGCTCTGCAACAAAAGAAGCCACCACAATGAGAAGCCCGTGCACCACAACAAAGAGTAGTCCCCGCTCGCCTCAATTAGAGAAAGACCTCACGCAGCAACAAAGACCCAACGCAGCCAAAAATAAAATAAATAAACTAAAAAAAAAAAAAAAAGACACACACAATAACATTCAGAGCAGCAGCATCCAGAATAGCTCAAAAACAGAATCAACCCAAATGTTAATCAACTGAAGAATGGATAAATACATTTTGGTATACTCATACAATGAAATATTACACAACAACAGAAATGAATAAACTACTGCAACACACAATATGCATGAATCTCACAAACATGATACTGGGCAAAAGAAGCCAAACTTGAAAGAGTAGATACTGTATTATTCCATTTATATAAGATTAAAATATAGGCAAATCAAATCTGTGATAGTACAGGTGAGTCTACCAGGGTGCTGGCAGATTCCATTACTAGATGTGGGTAGTAGTTCATGGATGTGTTCACCCTGTGATATTTATCAACCTGAAGAGGTGTCCCAAGGTAGGGGGACCATGCGAGTGGTCTATCACAGCAATGGCCATTGTACAATTATAATAAAAAGCAGACTGGTTGCTTTTGTCTTGTTTTTAAATTCTCTGCAGTGAACGCCCCCCCTCCCCACCACAGTTCATTGCCTAAAGCTGCAATAAACTGCTCCCACCATCCCCTCCTTACTACTACTGATCAAGCTGTACACTTAGAATTTGTACAACTTCTGAATGTATGCTACATTTCAATAAAAACTTTTATTTAAAAATTTTAAAGGCAACAATTAAAAGAACATAAATATGATCCATCACTTCTAAATCAGAAAACATTAATATAAAATATAAACCCAAATTCATTTCATGACAGTGGTTGACTTTAGGAAGGGAGGAAAATGGAACTTCAGCTTTATCTGTACATGTGTGTGTATAACAAAAAAAGGGCCACTTTAGGAAAGTCATTTCTTTGGAAGGCTAAGTGAAGGCAAACACTAAACATCATGCCGTATAGGCACAAAGGAAAGGATTCATCCTAAAAACATACAAGAAAAGAGGGTCAATAAAAAACGCCCATGATGTCCCATTCTGTAATCCTCCCTCAATCCCGAGGGCCAGGGCACATGCAGAGGATGAGCTCAGGCACAGGAATGTGATGAAGAGGAGGTACTGGTGCCTGCTGCCCCTATCTAGCAGGGTCTGAGCTCATGGAGCAGGCAAAAAGACCTTGGGGCCTGGAGCTGTGCAAGGTGCTTCTGGAAATCCCTTAGGACACTGGTGGAATAACTAATGCTGAAATCAGGACAGCCCAAGGTAAAGGGCAACCTGAGGGGTAGGTTGTACCACAGGAGAAGTGAAACAGAGCATCAGGGTCTCTGCCAACCTCCAGTATAGGCATACCCCATTTTATTGCGCTTCGCTTTTTTGCACTATAAAAATACTGTAGTTTTTACAAATCGAAGGTTTGTGGTGGGACTTTCCTGGCGGTCCAATGGTTAAGACTCCACGCTTCCAAGGCAGGGGGTGTGGGTCCAATCCTTGGTCAGGGAACTAAGACCCCACATGCCACATGGTGCAGCCATAAAAAGAAAAAAAAAAGAAAAGAAACTCTTGCCAAATTGAAGGTTTGTGGCAACCCTGCGTCAAGCAAGTCTATCAATGCTCTGTTTCCAACAGCATTTGCTCACTTTGTGTCTCTGTGTCACATTTTGGTAATTCTCACAACATTTCAAACTTTTTCATTATTATTGTATTTGTTATGGTGATCTGTGATCAGTGATCTTTGATGTTACTACGATACCTGTTTTGGGGTACCACAAACCACGCCCATATAAGGTGACGAACTTAATCAGTAAATGTATAAATGTTGTGTGTGTTCTTACTGCTCCACTGACTGACTGCTCACTCCCTCTTCAGGCCTCTCTATTCCCTGAGACACAACAGCATGAAATTAAGCCAGTCAATACCCCCTACAATGGCCTCTAAGTGTTCAAGTGAAAGGAATAGTCACATGTCTCTCACTTTAAATCAAAAGTTAGAAATGGTTAAGTTTAGTGAGGAAGGCACATCAAAAGCTGAGATAGGTCAAAAACTAGGCAAAAAGCTAGGCCTCTTACACCAAACAGTTAGCCATGTTGTGAATGCAAAGGAAAAGTTCTTGAAGGACCTCACAACATTTCAAACTTTTTCATTATTATTGTATTTGTTATGGTGATCTGTGATCAGTGATCTTTGATGTTACTACGATACCTGTTTTGGGGTACCACAAACCACGCCCATATAAGGTGACGAACTTAATCAGTAAATGTATAAATGTTGTGTGTGTTCTTACTGCTCCACTGACTGACTGCTCACTCCCTCTTCAGGCCTCTCTATTCCCTGAGACACAACAGCATGAAATTAAGCCAGTCAATACCCCCTACAATGGCCTCTAAGTGTTCAAGTGAAAGGAATAGTCACATGTCTCTCACTTTAAATCAAAAGTTAGAAATGGTTAAGTTTAGTGAGGAAGGCACATCAAAAGCTGAGATAGGTCAAAAACTAGGCAAAAAGCTAGGCCTCTTACACCAAACAGTTAGCCATGTTGTGAATGCAAAGGAAAAGTTCTTGAAGGACATTAAAAGTGCTACTCCAGTGAACACACAAATGACAAGAAACAGCTTTATTGCTGATATGGAGAAAGTTTTAGTGGTCTGAATAGATCAAACCAGCCTTAACATTCCCTAATCCCGAGCAAGGCCCTAACTCGCCAATTATATGAAGCCTGAGAGAGGTAAGGAAGCTTCAGGAGAAAAGTTTGAAGCTAGCAGAGGTTGGTTCATGAAGTTTAAGAAGCCATTTCCATAATATAAATGTACAGGATAAAGCAGCAAGTGCTGATGTAGAAGCTGCAGCAAGTTATCCAGAAGATCTAGCTAAGGTCATTAATGAAGGTGGCTACACTAAACAACAGATTTTCAGTGTAGATGAAACAGTCTTATATTGTAGAAGTTGTCATCTAGGACTTTCATAGCTAGAGAGAAGAAGTCAATGCCAGGCTTCAAAGGAAAGGCTGATTTTCCTGTTAGTGGCTAATGCAGCTGGTGACATTAAGTTGAAGCCAATACTCATTTACCATTCTGAAAATCCTAGGGCCCTTAAGAATTATGCTAAACCTACTTTACCTGTGCTCTATAAATGGCACAACAAAGACCGGATGACAGCACATCTGTTGACAATATGGTTTACCAAATATTTTAAGCCCACTGTTGAGATCTACTGCTCAGAAAAAAAAGATGCCTTTCAAAATATTACTGCTATTGACAATGCACCTGGTCACCCAAGAGCTCTGATGGAGATATACA
Source organism: Physeter macrocephalus (assembly GCF_002837175.3). Taxonomy (NCBI): domain Eukaryota; kingdom Metazoa; phylum Chordata; class Mammalia; order Artiodactyla; family Physeteridae; genus Physeter; species Physeter macrocephalus. Next base: position 48,266,503 of record NC_041225.1, read on the forward strand.
ATAAGATTAATGTTGTTTTCATGCCTGCTAACACAACATCCATCCTGCAGCCCATGGATCAAGGAGTAATTTTGACTTACAGGTCTTATTATGTAAGAAATATATTTTGTAAAGCTATAGATGCCATACATAGTGATTCCTCTGATGGATCTGGTCAAAGTCAACTTTAAACCTTCTAGAATGTATTTACCATTCTAGATGCCATTAAGAACATTTGTGATTCATGGGAAGAGGTCAAAATACCAACATTAATGGAAGTTTGGAAAAAGTTGACTCCAATCCTCATGGATGACTTTGAAGGGTTCAAGACTTCAGTGGAGGAAATACCTGCAAATGTGGCAGAGAACAGCAAAAGAACTATAATTAGAAGTGGAGCCTGAAGATATGACTGAAGTGCTGCAATCTCATGACAAAACTTTCACAGATGAGGAGCTGCTTATTATGGATGAACAAAGAAAGTGGTTTCTTGAGATGGAATCTACTCCTGGTGAATAAGTTGTGAAGACTGTGGAAATGTCAACAAAGGATTTAGGATATTACATAAACTTAGTTGAAAAAGCAGGGCAGGATTTGAGAGGATTGACTCCAATTTTGAAAGAAGTTCTTGAATAAAATGCTATCAAACGGCATTGCATGCTACAGAAAAATCATTTGTGAAAGAGTCTATTTGATGTGGCAAACTTTATTATTGTCTTATTTTGAGAAATAAGCCACACCAACCTTCAACAACCACCACCCTGATCAGTCAGCCAGCCATCAACATCCAGGCAAGACCCTCCACCAGCAAAAAATGACTACTTGCTGAAGTCTCAGATGATGGTTAGCATTTTTTAGCAATAAAGTACTTTTTAATTAAGCTATGGTTTTTTAGACATAATGCTACTTCACACTTAATAGACTACAGTACAGTGTAAACATAACTTTTACACATGCTGAGAATCCAAAAACTTCATGTGACTTGCTTTACGGCAATATTCGCTTTATTGCAATGTTCACTTTATTGCAGTGATCTGAAACCAAACCCACAATATCTCCGAGGTATGCCTGTAATATCTCCTTGAGCTTTGAGGACCCAAGAGTAAAGGGCCTGGCAAAAGGGGTCCCCTCTAGACAAGCAAAGGGTCACCTACGGAATCACAGTGTTTCAAACCCATAGGGTAAATTAATCATGGTAATTCTAATTCTCATGGCACTTTACAGTTTTCAAAGTGCATTTGAATACAACATACACAACATTTTGTTTCATTTACTGAGCCACTTTGTAGAGTTGACAGAGACTATGCTTTTTTCTTTCTTTCTAAACAAAAATAGTAAACCCTTAGGAAATTTGGAAAATACAGGAAGGGAAAAAAACTACCTGTAGATTTTCATGCTTAACATTTTTTCAATAGTATATCACATTCTAAGAATTCGTTTTGTTGAGTTTTTCCTCTTCATTAAATTGTAATCATACTAAATATACAAATTTGCATAGCAGGGATCATTATGCCCATTTTAAGGATAAGTAGTCTGAGGCTCAAAGAATTTAAATAACTTGTCTAAAGAGACAGGGCTACTGAGTGAAAAGTCTGGGTCTAGAACTGAAAAATTCAGACACTCTGTTCTAGTTTTTGATGAATTTGAGAAATAAGTAGAATCTCTCATTTCTTTGTCAACCTACCACCTCAGGCAAGTCATTTTCTCTTTTATCTGCCCTTGTTGGCAGGAAAAGGAGAGAAAACACAAAGTCTCAACCAAAAAAAAAAAAAGCTCTGAAGCTGCTACAGGAGAGTTGGGAGCACCTGCACTTAAGGATGAGGAATGAGGGAGGCTGTAGTTGGCTCCCACTATGTGTTTCTTCCTTTGGACAGTACATGAATCAGGGACCTGGCAGAAAACAGACGGCCCCTTCTAAAGCTGGTAAGAAAAGCAAGTTTAATGAAGGCACTGTTTACAAAAGTGTGAAAAGAGCTAAGAGAACGCACCAAAAAAAAAAAAAAAAAAAAATGACGAAGTCCTGGATCAAGAAACAGTGGAACTGGAAGCTGCAAAGAGCTGGGGCTATAGGAAAGGAACTCAGTCTCCCCAATCCACTGCAGCAGGGAGGGAGCTGAGGAATAAGCAACCTAATCCCCCTCCCCTCCCATGCTCTGAATATCTGCCAGTGCCTCTAAGGCACTGAAATCAACCAGAAGCAAGAGGGCAAAGGATAAAGCCATCTAGAGTCAGCCTCCTAGGACAGGGGCAGCAGGGAGAAGCAAGGAGAGTGCATCTGGAGGGCAAAGAGAAAAGATCAAAGATGGGCTTTCCCTCTTTCCTACCATAGGAAGCCAAATGGGGCTGTTTCTAAATTAATGATTTACAGGAATGACGTGAGGGGACTTCCCTGGTGGTGCAGTGGTTAAGACTCCGCACTCCCAATGCAGGGGGCCCGGGTTCAATCCCCGGTCAGGGAACTAGATACCATATGCATGCCGCAACTAAGAGTTCGCATGCCACAACTAAGGAGCCCGCCTGCCGCAACTAAGACCCAGTGCAAATAAATATATAAATAAAAGGAATGACATCAGAATTCAGAACCACCCAATGTGTCTATAGCAGGGACAGGCAAACTATAGCCTACAGACCAAATCCAGCTCAAGTCCTGTTTTTTTGCAAATGAAATTTTATAGGAACACAGCCACACTCATCTGTTTATGTACTGTCTCTGGGGCTGCTTTCATGCTATACAACCAAGTTTACTCTTTAAGAGAGAGAATGTACTGCCTGCAAAGCTTAAAATATTTACTATCTGGCCCTTTGCAGAAAAAGTCTGATAAATTTTCTTTTTCTTTTCTACAAGAATCACATTCATTTAACATTCGTTCTACAAGTATTTATGGAATGCTTATGTTTTGGGCATTGGGGATACAGCAGGTAAGCAGAACAAACAAAAAAATTCTATCCCTGTGGAGCTAGTGGGAGGAGACAGATACTAAACAAAATAAGTAAATGATGTAGAATCTAAAAATTGATGAATGCTATTAAAAATATAGAGGTGAATAAGGGGACAGGATGTGCTGGGGAGTTGGGGAGAGGTTGCAATATAATGCATATCATGCTTTATCTAAATCACTTCACTGAACTCCAACATAATGCAATGAGATACTCTTTCCCCACTTCTCAGATGAAAAGGAAAATGAAACTTAGAAACTGATCCAAGACCACATGACTAATCAATGCTTCTGTTGGGATTTGAACCCACATCTGGCTGCTCCAAAGCTCATTTGTATAACAACTCCTCAAAATGAGAGCACTGGCTCAGAAAAGTAAAGTGACTTCCAATAAGTTTTCTCTTTTGATGCTAAAAGAGCCAGGACTATTTATCTTCATCCTCCTCAGGGTGACTGACTTGTCCAAGCTCACTCTGAGTTACCAACCAAGCAAGGCTTAGAATCCTTATCTTCTGAAGCCAAACTCAGACATTTAATCTACAGTAATCCAACAGAATTCTTAGCAGAAAATGTTTCGAGGAGTTGATCAGAATTGAGAAAAGTTAAAAACGAATGTGGAACAGACTCAAAGAAAGCAAAAAAGCACTTTTGACACCATAAACTGGGTTGCATAGAGATGCAATTAAGCAAGCAAACATAGAGTAACAATGCTACTAAACAAATACTTCCCCAAAGACAGAGTGATGAGTCTAATAACATCATAGCTACAAGCTTGCCAAGGTTAGACATTCCCAAACATCTGTAATAAATTGTTTCCCCATCTTTCAAAGGCCAGATTACAATCACCTTGATATATAGGATGTAGGTCTGAGATATAGAGAAGAGGAATAAATATCTGGGATATAAAACAACAAAAAGAAATTTTTGTCTCTCAAATGCCCATTCAAAGATGGCACAGTTCCTGTTCTTGGATGGGATGGCCTAGGGAGTGCTAAGTAGAAACCCTGGGTCATAAATAGTCTGTCATTGATTCTCCCTCCAGTTAATGAAGTCCCTAGGGTAGTAGAGCTACTAAATTTCGGTGCCAAGTATTAGTACCTTTTCCTGATTGTAGTGATTCAACAGCCCCCAGTGAGTGTGACTCACAGGAAGAGTTAGAGGGCTGAATGTGGCTCTGGAGCCCACACAGTTGTCATGTTCATGGACATCACCTGGCATTTACATCAGCCAAGCAGCTGGGCCTCTGAAACAAATATCATCAGCATTATCCTATCTGGTCACCATCATTCCAGCCATGGCTGTTTGGTCCTTGCCCTCAAAGCCAGGACACACTGAGGTTGGGGTTGCTCTTAGAACAAATGAAGAAAGGGAAGGTTCCAAGGACCATGTGGAGTCATAAAATGTATGTTCCTAAAGGCCCTCCAGATAGTCTAATCCAAGAAGAGACAAAAGCATCAATGAGAAAAAGCTGAAGGGTGAAAGAGCTGAATTAAAGATTAAGTGACAAAGGAAATGACATAAAAGGTCTCTGGATAACAGGGTTAATAGAGAACAGGAGGGAAAAGAATGGGATCTTTATAATATGGTGTGTCTGGCCAGGGCAGCGGCAGTTTCTTAAAAGAGCTGCACAAAACCAGGTGACAGCCACCCTTACTTGGCACTTATAATAGCAGTCTCCATAATGGACTTCTTAAAGACTGCCCCATCCACAGGGCGAGAGTGGACACCTGATCCCAATGCCTCAATTCCACCCCCCACCCCCCACAGAAGGCCAACAATATCAAATAAGGGCAATCAGAGACTGAGCCAATCAACCATGAGGAGTCAAGCTGGGAGGTATTTAGATTCAGAGGCTCTACCAGGTAGAGGCCAGGATGGGCTCTGAGCAAACAGAGGTAGAAATAAATGCTCAGAAGGGCAGAGAAAGTAGCCCATGCGGCCCTGGGGGCAGAGAACAGAGTAGGCTGACAACACTAGGTTCCTCTGACTCCACTGAGAAGCCAAGTTCTAAAATCAGGAGCTCCCCTACGACTTTAGTTTGTTTGAATGAGTTTCTCCTCTATGAAATGGAACAATTCTGGACTAAAGGGTTTTGTCCTGTTATAGTAGCCAGACTAGGCCCAAGATGGAGTAGAGCAAAAGAAAAAAGAAAAAACAGAGACAAAGAATAGGGACGGGACCTGCACCAGTGGGAGGGAGCTGTAAAGGAGAAAAGGTTTCCACACACTTGGAAGCCCCTTCGCGGGTGGAGACTGCGGGTGGCGGAGCGGGGAAGCTTCGGAGCCACGGAGGAGAGCGCAGCAACAGGGGTGCGGAGGGGAAAGCAGAGAGATTCCCGCACAGAGGATCGGTGCCGCCCAGCACTCACCAGCCCCAGAGGCTTGTCTGCTCACCCGCCGGGACGGGCGGGGGCTGGGAGCTGAAGCTCGGGCTTAGGTGGGATCCCAGGGAGAGGACTGGGATTGGCTGCGTGAACACAGCCTGAAGGGACTAGTGCACCACAGCTAGCCAGGAGGGAGACCGGAAAAAAGTCTGGAGCTTCCGAAGAGGCAAGACACTTCTTCTTCCCTCTTTGTTTCCTGGTGCGCAAGGAGAGGGGTTTAAGAGCGCCGCGTAAAGGAGCTCCAGAGATGGGCGCGAGCTGCGGCTATCACCGCGGACCCCAGAGACGGGCATGAAACGCTGAGGCTGCTGCTGCCGCCGCCACCAAGAAGCCTGTGTGCGAGCACAGGTCACTATCCACACCGCCCCTCCCGGGATACTGTGCAGCCCGCCAATGCCAGGGTCCCGGGATCCAGGGACAACTTCCCCGGGAGAACGCACAGCGCGCCTCAGGCTGGTGCAACGTCATGTGGGCCTCTGCAGCCGCAGGCTCACCCCGCATCCGTACCACTCCCTCCCCCCGGCCTGAGTGAGCCAGAGCCCCCGAATCAGCTGCTCCTTTAACCCTGTCCTGTCTGAGCACAGAACAGACGCCCTCAGGCGACCTACACGCAGAGGTGGGTCCAAATCCAAATCTGAACCCTGGGAGCTGTGCAAACAAAGAAGAGAAAGGGAAATCTCTCGCAGCAGCCTCAGAAGCAGCGGATTAAAGCTCCACAATCAACTTGATGTACCCTGCATCTGTGGAATACCTGAATAGCCAACGAATCATCCCAAATTGAGGAGGTGGTCTTTGGGAACAAAGATATATTATTTTTTCCCCTTTTTCTCTTTTTGCGAGTGTGTATGTGTGTGCTTCTGTGTGTGATTTTGTCTGTATAGCTTTGCTTTCGCCATTTGTCCTAGGGGTCTGTCTGTCCGGTTTTTATTTTTTTTTCTTTTTTTACTTAAAAAATTTTTTTTTCTTAATAATTATTTATTTTAATAACTTTATTTTATTTTACTCTATTTTATTTTATCTTCTTTCTCTCTCTCTCTCTCCCTCCCTCCCTCCCTCACTCCTCCCTCTCTCTTCTTTTCTTTCTTTCTTTCTTTCTTTCTTTCTTTCTTTCTTTCTTTCTTTCTTTCTTTCTGTCTTTCTTATTTTTCCCCCCTTTTATTCTGAGCCACGTGGATGAAAGGCTCTTGGAGCTCCAGCCAAGAGTCAGTGCAGTGCCTCTGAGGTGGGAGAGCCGACTTCAGGACACTGGTCCACAAGAGACCTCCCAGCCCCACGTAATGTCAAATGGCGAAAATCTCCCAGAGATCTCCATCTCAACGCCAAGACCCAACTCCACTCAACGACCAGCAAGCTACAGTGCTAGACACCCTATGCCAAACAACTAGCAAGACAGGAACACAGCCCCATCCATGAGCAGAGAGGTTGCCTAAAATCATAATAAGGCCACACACACCCCAAAACACACTGCCAGACGTGGACGTGCCCACCAGAAAGACAAGATCCAGCCTCATCCATCAGAACACAGGCACTACTCCCCTCCACCAGGCAGCCTACACAACGCACTGAACCAACCTTAGCCACTGGAGACAGACACCAAAAACAACGGGAACTACGAACCTGCAGCCTGCGAAAAGCAGACCCCATACACAGTAAGTTAAGCAAAATGAGAAGACAGAAAAACACAGAGCAGATGAAGGAGAAAGGTAAAAACCCACCAGACCTAATAAATGAAGAGGAAATAGGCAGTCTACCTGAAAAAGAATTCAGAATAATGACAGTAAAAATGATCCAAAATCTTGGAAATAGAATAGAGAA
>NC_041225.1:48273690-48274694 GCF_002837175.3 Physeter macrocephalus
TTGAAGAAATTATAGTCAAAAACTTCCCTAACATGGGAAAGGAAATAGCCACCCAAGTCCAGGAAGTGCAGAGACTCCCATACAGGATAAATCCAAGGAGAAACACACCAAGACACATATTAATCAAACTATGAAAAATTAAATACACAGAAAACATATTAAAGGCAACAAGGGAAAAACAACAAATAACACACAAGGAAATCCCCATAAGGTGAACAGCTGATCTTTCAGTAGAAACTCTGCAATCTGGAAGGGAGTGGCAGGACATATTTAAAGTGATGAAGGAGAAAAACCTACAACCAAGATTACTCTACCCAGCAAGGATATCATAACAGACAAAATAGACTTTAAAATAAAGACTGTGGGGCTTCCCCTGTGGCGCAGTGGTTAGGAATCCGCCTGCCCACTTTCACCAATGGACAGATCATCCAAAATGAAAATAAATAAGGAAACACAAGCTTTGAATGATACATTAAACAAGATGGAATTAATTGATATTTATAGGACATTGCTCCAAAAACAACAGAATACACATTCTTCTCAAGTGCTCATAGAATATTCTCCAGGATAGATAATATCTTGGGTCACAAATCAAGCCTTGGTAAATTTAAGAAAACTGAAACCGTATCAAGTATCTTTTCTGACTACAACGCTATGATACTAGATATCAATTACAGGAAAAGATCTGTAAAAAGTACAAACACATGGAGGCTAAACAATACACTACTTAATAACCAAGTGATCACTGAAGAAATCAAAGAGGAAATCAAAAAATACCTAGAAACAAATGACAATGGAGACACGATGACCCAAAACCTATGGGATGCAGCAAAAGTACTTCTAAGTGGTAAGGTTATAGCCATACAATCCTACCTTAAGAAGCAGGAAACATCTCAAATAAACAACCTAACCTTGTGCCTAAAGCAATTAGAGAAAGAACAAAAAACCCCCAAAGTTAGCAGAAGGAAAGAAATCATAAAGATCAGATCAGAAATAAATGAAAA
>NC_041225.1:48275655-48276652 GCF_002837175.3 Physeter macrocephalus
CAAGACCACCATCACCCTGATACCAAAACCAGACAAAGATGTCACAAAGAAAGAAAACTAGAGGCCAATATCACTGATGAATATAGATGCAAAAATTCTCAACAAAGTACTAGCAAACAGAATCCAACAGCACATTAAAAGGATCATACACCATGATCATGTGGGGTTTATTCCAGGAATGCAAGGATTCTTCAATATATGCAAATCAATCAATGTAATACACCATAACAAATTGAAGGAGAAAAACCCTATGATCATCTCAATCAATGCAGAGAAAGCTTTTTCGACAAAATTCAACACCCATTTATGATAAAAACCCTGCAGAAAGTAGGCAAAGAGGGAACTTTCCTCAACATAATAAAGGGCATATATGACAAACCCACAGCCAACATTGTCCTCATGGTGAAAAACTGAAACCATTTCCACTAAGATCAGGAACAAGACAAAGTTTCCCACTCTCACCACTATTATTCAATATAGTTTTGCAAGTTTTAGCCACAGCAATCAGAGAAGAAAAAGAAATAAAAGGAATCCAAATTAGAAAAGAAGAAGTAAGGTGTCACTGCTTGCAGATGACATGATACTATACATAGAGAATCTTAACGATGCTACCAGAAAACTAGAGCTAATCAATGAATTTGGTAAAGTAGCAGGATACAAAATTAATGCACAGAAATCTCTTGCATTCCTATACATTAATGATGAAAAATCTGAAAGTGAAATTAAGAAAACACTCCCATTTACCACTGCAACAAAAAGAATAAAATATCTAGGAATAAACCTACCTAAGGAGACAAAAGACCTGTATGCAGAAAACTATAAGACACTGATGAAAGAAATTAAAGATGATACAAATAGATGGAGAGATATACCATATTCTTGGATTGGGAGAATCAACATTGTGAAAATGACTCTACTACACAAAGCAATCTACAGATTCAATGCAATCCCTATCAAACTACCACTAGCATTTTTCACAGAACTAGAACAAAAAAAT
>NC_041225.1:48277192-48277467 GCF_002837175.3 Physeter macrocephalus
AGGATCCCACATGCCGCGGAGCGGCTGGGCCCGTGAGCCATGGCCGCTGGGCCTGCGCGTCCGGAGCCTGTGCTCCGCAATGGGAGAGGCTGCAGCAGAGGGAGGCCCGCATACCACAAAAAAAAATAAAAATAAAAAAAAATAAAAGAGTCATGTATCAAAATGTTCATTGCAGGTCTATTTACAATAGCCAGAACATGGAAGCAACCTAAGTGTCCATCAACAGATGAATGGATAAAGAAGATGTGGCACATATATACAATGGAATATTACTC
>NC_041225.1:48277789-48280459 GCF_002837175.3 Physeter macrocephalus
CAAGAGGGAAGAGATATGGGAACATATGTATATGTATAACTGATTCACTTTGTTATAAAGCAGAAACTAACACACCATTGTAAAGCAATTATACTCCAATAAAGATGTTAAAAAAAAAAAAAAGAGGTGGGCTGAGTATGCATATGACAGCTACCCCATGCTATGCTCTTTAATGGAAGAGGTTATAGCCTCAGGCTCCACGTTCCATCAGCTGGGTCCAGAGAAGTCCAAAAGAGTATGGGACCACCACCTCCCAGGTTTGGCCCAGAGCCTAGGACAGGGTGATGATTTAAAAGATGCAGAATGCATGGCTGGACATTCTATTGGAAAGACTTACTTATTCATGTAATATAAATATTTATTGAGAACCTATTTCCTGTTAAATGCTCATCTAGATTTTGGGGCTATAACAGTGCAAAAGAGGCAAAAATGTCCCTGCTCTCATGAAGTGTGGCAAATCGTATTTTCCAAAAATGACTCAATATTGTTAAGACAGCAATTCTCCCAACTTGATCTGTAGATTCAATGCAATCCCAATCAAAATCCCAACAAGTTATTTTATGGATATTGACAAACTGATTCTCAAGTTTATATGGAAAGGCAAAAGACTCAGAATAGGCAACACAATACTGAAAGAGAACAAAGTCAGAGAACTGGTTCTACAACTTTAGCTATTAGTAATCAAGACAGGGTGGTATTCATGAAAACATAGACAAAGAGCTCAATCGAAAAAATCGAGAGCCCCGATGTAGACCCACAAAAGTACAGTTAACTGATCTTTGACAAAAGAGCAAAGGCAATTCAATGGAGAAAGAGTTGTCTTTTCAACAAATGGTGCTGGAACAACTAAACATTCACATTAAAAAAACTGAATGTAGACACTGACCTTACAGCTTACACATTAGTTTATTAAAAATGGATCACAGGCATGCAACTCAACAACAAAAAAACAAACAACCCTATCAAAAAATGGGCTGAACAGCTAAATAGACATTTCTCCAAAGAAGACATACAGATGGCCAACAGGCACGTGAAAAGTTGCTCAACACCATTAATTATTAGAGAAATGCATATTGAAGCTAAATGAGGTTCCACCTCACAGTGGTCAGAATGGTCATCATCAAAAAGTCTACAAATAAATGCTGGAGAGGGTGTGAAGAAAAGCGAACCCTCCTACACTGTTGGTGGGAATGTAAGTTGGTGCAACCACTATGCAAAACAGTATGGAAGCTCCTCAAAAAACTAAAAATAGAGTTATCATATGATCTCGCAATCCCACTCCTGGGCATATATCTGGACAAAACTATAATTCTAAAAGATACATGCACCCCTATGTTCATAGCATCACTATTCACAATAGCCAAGACATGGAGACAACCTAAATGTCCAACAACAGATGAATGGATAAAGAAGATGTGGTAATCAGAATGGGGCTTCCCTGGTGGCGCAGTGGTTAAGAGTCCGCCTGCCAATGCAGGGGATACGGGGTTCGAGCCCGGGTCCGGGAAGATCCCACATGCTGCAGAGCAACTAAGCCCATGTGCCACAACTACTGGGCCTGTGTTCTTGAGCCCACGAGCTACAACTACTGAGCCCGAGTGCCACAACTACTGAAGCCCACACACCTAGAGCCCATGCTCTGCAACAAGAGAAGCCACCATAATGAGAAGACCGCGCACTGCCAACGAAGAGTGGCCCCCACTCACCACAACTAGAGAAAGCCTGCTCGCAGCATCAAAGACCCAACACAGCCATAAATAAATAAATAAATAAATAAATGAATAAAATGCTGACATCTCCCCAGTCATGATGTATAGAAGGAAAATAAAATTTCCGTTTTAAGTTAAAAAAAAAAAAGATGTGGTACATTTATACAATGGAATACTACTCAGCCATAAAAAGAATGAAATAATGCCATTTGCAGCAACATAGATGGAACTGTAGATTATCATACTAAGTGAAGTAACTCAAAAAGAGAAAGACAAATACCATATGATATCACTTATATGTGGAATCTAAAATATGACACAAACAAACTTTTATGAAACAGACAGACTCACAGACACAGAGAACAGACTTGTAGTTGCCAAGGGGGAGGGGGAGTGGGAGAGGGATAGATTGGGAGTTTGGGATTAGCAGCTGCAAGCTATTATAATATTGTAGCATGGATAAACTACGAAGTCCTACTGTATAGCACAGGGAACTATATTCAATATCCTGTGATAAACCACAGGGAGATCAGCTTGGTGCTTTGTGACTACCTAGAGGGGTGGGATAGGGAGAGTGGGAGGGAGGGAGACGCTAGAGGGAAGAGATATGGGGATATATGTATATGTATAGCTGATTCGCTTTGTTACAAAGCAGAAACTAACACACCATTGTAAAGCAATTATACTCCAATAAAGATGTTTTTAAAATAAATAAATAAATAATAAAATTTTTAAAAGAGTATGAAAAAGAATGTATATATATAACTGAACCACTTTGCTATACAACAGAAATTAACACAACATTGTAAATCAACTATACTTCAATAAAATAAATTTAAAAAACAAAACTGTTGCATCTTAAAGATGCAAGTAGGGCTTCCCTGGTGGCGCAGTGTTTGAGAGTCCGCCTGCCAATGCAGGGGACACGGGTTCGTGCCCCGGTCCGGGAAGATGCCACATG
>NC_041225.1:48280558-48330380 GCF_002837175.3 Physeter macrocephalus
GGCCGCTGAGCCTGCGCGTCCGGAGCCTGTGCACCGCAACGGGAGAGGCCACAACAGTGAGCGGCCCGCGAACCAAAAAAAAAAAAAAAAAAAAAAAAGATGCAAGTGACCTCCGGAAGCGACCTCAAAGACGCTCTAAGACACTCATATCAGGCAAACCACTTCATTTCCATAGGCTTCAGTTTCTTCATTTGTTAAATAAGAGGCACAATCACTTTCTAGGTCTGTGTTTTGCTTTTCTACTGCCATGAAACAGATTGCCACAAACTTAGCAGCTTAAAACAAGACCCACAGTTCTGAAGGTCAAAAGTCCAGGCCAGCATGACTGGGTTCTCTGCTCTGAGTATCATAGGCTGAAATCAACGCATCAGCCAGAGAAAACTCTCCTTTTAAAAGGGTGAGGCCCACCAGATAATCTCTTTATCTTAAGGTAAACTGACTAATTTTGTTAATTACATATGCAATATCCCCTTTACCATGTAAGATATATCATCACAGGAGTAACATGATGGGTGAAGGTTATGCGGACCATCTTAGAATTCTGGCTGCCACACTCTATTATCGTTATTATTATTCCAATACTTTTTTCTCCTTTCACCATTTCTCATCTATTAAATGTGGGTGAGGATACCAGCCTCTCACATCATTTGCCTTTAACATCATTATGGAGTAATGTCAGCGTGTTTTAAGCATCAACGGAGTTAGCTGTTAAATAAGTATAAAGTACCATTACTTGAAGGTGAAGGAGAGAAGAAATAAACATCTCTGAATTTTGTGAAAATAGATTTCTACCCTACTGAGCTGAATAACAACAGTAAGAAATCCTCTCACTCTTAAGATTTTGGAATTACATTTGTCAAAGTGTTTTCTGCAAAACATGAATCTTTCCAGGATCCCCTTAATAAAGAGGCTCCAGTCAAATCAGTTTTTCAAATGCTGCATAGAATATCCTCAACCTCTGCTAACCTTACCCTCTCTACCCCATAGTAACATATAAATGCACAATAATATATTAAAGCATGTGAGAAACTTCAGTTAATAAATATATATGGCCACAAATCCCACGTAGCTCTTATTTTTTTAATCTGTTCATACCAATTCCAAATATAACATAAGCCCCATGAGAGCACAGATTTTGTTTGGTTCCCTACTGTAACCCCAGTGCCTATAATAGAGCTGGGTTTAATAAATGGTTATTGAGAAAATGAATGAACCAGTGTCCCAGTGAACACATTTTAGGAACTAGAATCATTTTAGGATCTAGAATCATATATACAAGCTAGTCCAGATGACAAAGGCTGATCTGGTTCAAAGATGGGAGAGAACAGTGGCTTGAACTCCACTGATGTTGTTTTCACTGAGATTGGCTTCCAAACCAGCAAATCATGCAGTGCAAAGTTATTTACAAGACCAAGGGCACAAATAAGTTAGTGCAGCTCTCCAAGGGCACCCAAAGTTTGATGGCCTGTGCAGCCCTCACAGAGTCAGGCTAATGCAAGGCTTCTCAAACTTTAATGTGCATAGGAACCACGTGGGACTTTTGTTAAAATGCAGATTCTGATTCATTAGGTCTGGGGTGGGGACTGAGATTCTGCATGCCGAACAAGTCTCAGGTGGAAGGATGATGTTAGTCCATGGATTGCACTTTAAGAAGCAAGTGGTAAAGGATCCCTGACATTGGGGGTTGCCAGCATTCACGGGTCCATTCTAAAACTATGTAAGGAAATTCTTGCAGTACCACAGTGGTATATTTCATCTTCTGTTTCTTAAAGAGTTACTGGTCCCACAGTAGACCTGACCAGGACCCACCAGTCATGGAAGCAAACCTGACCTTGTGCTTAGCAAAATAACATTTACCCATGTAGTAGAATAAATATTCTTCTATAACATGGTTTTTAATGGCTGCATGCTATTCCACTGTATGAAATTACAGTAGTTCATTTAATAAAATCCTTATATGACATTTAGATTGGTTAACATTAGATTGGTTTTTCATTACTATAAAAATGTTTTACTATTCACAAAAATGAGATGAAAACCTTATAACTTAAACTTTGTTCATGTACTTAATTTTTCCTTAGGATAAAATCATGGAAATGGAAATGGTTCATTTAAAGTTATGCCTTTGAATTTTTTGACTTCTATTTTACCTTCTTCATTTCTAGCTCCAAATGTCACAATTGTTATGAAGGGGTGCGTGTGTGTGTGTGTGTGTGTGTGTGTGTGTGTGTATAAAAGAAAGATAGTGAGAGAAAGAAAAGGAGAAAGACAAAGAAATCAAGACAAAAATGTATTATTTCTCATAAGCGTTAATCCAACTCCTATTTTGTTCCAACTTTTCTTTGCCCAGGATACAAAAAGCTTACTACTTCTTCTCATTGTTGAGCCCTAGACCTCTAGAAGATTCTCTAAAAATAATCATCAACCACAGAGTAGGCAAAATATGGTCATTCAATAAGGAACATTTACATTCTCATCATTTATTCTCCAGAAGCATAAGATGTTGCCACTTGTGGAAACAGATGGAGAAATCATTCTCTTCACCAACACATTAAACAAGGGCACGGGAGGAAGAGGGCACTACAGAATCTTAAAAAATGAAAATAAACAAGCATGCAAATTTTTGATGGAAAGAATTCTAGCCAAAAATTTCAGATAATTTTTTTGTGGTCTAAACTATTTTTTAAATATTTCTCAAAATAATCAAATCTGATCTGGATTTAGGTTTTTACCCCCACTTTACCCCAATACTTCCAGGAAAGGTTTGCTCAATTACATCTAAGAGCTCACATGCAGAACTACTGAAAGTCCAAAATTCATGCCACCACATACTGCCACCATGAAGGAAGGAAAACAATTAGAGCTAAAACATTTCTTTAAGAGTCCTAGAAAAAAAGCCAGCTACTTGTGTAAGTGGCTTTCTGCAATATTTTTATATATTTTATTGAAGTATAAATTACTTATAATTCATCCATTTAGTGTATAGTTTAAAAGGTTCCCTTATACCTATTTGCAGCCAATCCCTGACACTGGGGCACTACGCAACCACTTATCTACTTTCTACAATGATAGTTTTGCCTTTTCCAGAATCCCATCTAAATGGAATTATTCAATACATGGTATGGAGTCTTTTGTGTCTGACATCTTCAATTTACCATGATGGTTTTAAGATTCATCCATGTGGTGTGTATCAGTAGTACTGTCCTTTTTACTGCTGAGTGATATTCCATTGTATGGATATTCCATATTTTATTTACCCATTCACCAGTTGGTTGATATTGGGTTGTTTCTAATTTGAGACTACTATGAATAATGTCTCCATATGTGATCATGTGTGGTTTTTTTTCTTGTATAGATAGCAAGCAGAATTGCTGGGTCATATGGCATGTGTTTATTTAGCTTTATTTTTTTAAAAAAACACCTGCCAAACTTGTTTTTAAGAAGGCTGTTATTATTTTTCATTTCCTCTAGCAATATGAGAATTTCAGTTGTTCCATGTTATTTTCAACACTTGACTATTGTCAATCTCTTTAGCCACTCTTGGGAATATGAACAATAGCTCACAGAGGTTTTCTTTGCATTTCCCTAATAACTAATAACTTTGAGCATCTTTTCATGTGCTTGCTGGGCATTCTGATATTTTCTTTTGTAAAATGTCCGTTTGAATCTTTTACCCATTATTTAAATTATTCATCTTAAGTTACTACTGAGTTGTAGAAAAGTTCCTTGCACTTTTGTATGTACTTTATCTGATATATATTTTGCAAATATTTTTCCCCATTCATGGCTTTTCATTCCTTTTCTTAATAGTTTCCATATGAGCAAAAGTTTTTCATTTTGATGAAATCCAATTTATAATTTTTCTTTTATTGTTTAAGCTTTTTTGTCCTATCAAAGAAATCTTTGCCTAACCCAAGTTTTAAAAGATCTTTTCTTTTTTGTTTTTTTGTTTTTTTAATTTATCTTTTATTGAAGTATAGTTGAATTACAAGGTTGTGTTAATTACTGCTGTACAGCAAAGGGACTCAGTTATACATATATACATTCTTTTTCAAATTCTTTTCCATTATGGTTTATCACAGGATACTGAATATAATTCCCTGTGGTACACAGCAGGACCTTGTTATTTATCCATTCTATAATACCAGTTTGCATCTGCTAATCCCAAACTCCCACTCCTACCCTCTCCCACCTCCCTCCCCCTTGGCAACCACCAGTCTATTCTCTATGTCCCTGATTTTGTTTCTGTTTCACAGGAAGTTTCATTTGTGTCGTTTGTTTTTTATTTTTAACATATTTATTGGAGTATAATTGCTTTACAATGGTGTGTTAGTTTCTGCTTTATAACAAAGTGAATTCGCTATACATATACATATATCCCCATATCTCCTCCCTCTTGCATCTCTTTTGTTAGATTCCATATATATATGTGTTAGCATATGGTATTTGTTTTTCTCTTTCTGACTTTTAGATTCCACATGTAAGTGACATCATATGGTATTTGTCTTTCTGACTTACTTCACTTAGTATGATAATCTCTAGTTGCATGCATGTTGCTTAAAAGATTCTTTTATGTTTGCTTACAAATTTGTTATGATTTTAACACCTTTTAATTCATTTTTAATTAATTTCGTGTATGGCATGAATTAAGGGCCAAAGTCCATTTTTCCACATAAACAACCATTTGTTCCAGCACCAACCACTGAAAAAATTATTCTTTCACCACTGAATTATCTTGACACCTTTATTGAATATCATTGACCACATAAGAGTGATCTGCTCCAGGACTCTCAATCCTGTGCCAATGATCTACAAGTCTATCCTTATGCCAATACCATACTGGCTTGATCACTATAACTAGAGTATTCTTCTGTAATCAGAAATGTAAACCCTTCAACTTATTTTTAACTGTTTTGATTTTTCTGGGTCCTCTGTATTTCCACATAAATTTTAGAATCAGCTTGTCAATTTCCTTTAAAAAAAAGCTGACTGTAATATTAAATTAGAATACATTGAAATTATAGATCTGTTTTGGGAGAGTAGTCATCTTTACAATATTGGGTATTCCAATCAATGAACCTGGCATAGCTCTCTACTTATTTAGGTATTCTCTAACTTCTCTCAACAATGTTGTATATTTTTCTGTGTAGAAGTCTTACAAAGCTTTTGTTAAATTTATTTCTGAGTATTTTGTGCTATTGTGTATGAAATTTCTAAAATTTTATTTCTGGCTTGTTATTTGCTAGTATGCAGAAATACAGCTAATTTTGGTTTTCTGATCTTGTATCATGCAATCTTACTAAATTCACTTAGTTCTAGTTCCTTTTTTTTTTGGAAATTCCTTAGAACATTCTACATACATGCTAACATTATTTTCAAATAAAGTTTTATTTCATCTTTTCAAATCTCTATGCCTGGGCTTCCCTGGTGGCACAGTGGTTGAGAGTCCGCCTGCCGATGCAGGGGACACAGGTTTGTGCCCCAGTCCGGGAAGATCCCACATGCCACGGAGCAGCTAGGCCCATGAGCCATGGCCGCTGAGCCTGCGCATCCGGAGCCTGTGCTCCGCAACAGGAGAGGCCACAACAGTGAGAGGCCCGCGTACCGCAAAAAAAAAAATAAAAAAAAAAAAACTCTATGCCTTTTGTTTCTTTTTCTTGCCTTATTGCACTGGCTAAGACCTCCATTACAATGTTGAATACAAGTGATGAGAGCAGATTTTTCCTTTATTCCTGATCTTTGATGGAACACATTCAACATTAAGTGTGAGGTTAGCTGTAGGTTTTTCACAGATGACCTTTCTCAAATTAAGGATGTTCCCTTCTAGTCCTAGTTTGCTGAGAGTTTTTATTTTGTTGAATTTTCTCAAAGGCATTTTCTGCATTTATTTAGATGATTAAATAACTAATTTTTACCTTTTATCTTATTAACATGGTGTATACATTGATTGATTTGATAAAGTTAAACCAACCTTAAATCCTAGGATAAACTCCACTTGGTCATGGTATACTGCCATTTTTACATATTGCTGGATTCAGTTTGTTTAAACGTTGCGAAGATTTTTAAATCTGTGTCCATGATGGATATTAGTCTGTGGTCTTCTATTCTTGTGATATCTTATCTGGGTTTGGTAATAATAGCCTCATAAAATGAATTGTGTAGTGGTCCTTCCTCCTCAATTTTCTGCAAGAGTTTGCATAGGATTGCTATTATTTACTCAATAAATGCTTGATGAAATTCTCTAATAAAGCTATCTGGGCTTGCAAGGCTTGTGTTTTTTAATTAAGAATTCAATGTATTCAATAGATTTGATATGATTCAATTTATTTCTTTATGAGTGAGCTTTGGTAATTTATGTCTTCCAAGAAATGTATCCATTTTATCTAAGTTGTCAAGTTCATTAGCATAAAATTTTTCATACCATTACTTCATTACCCTTCAATGTTTTTAAAATCTATTGTGATGTCCGTTTCATTTCTGACACTAAGAATTTGACTCTCTTGTTCTCTCTCTTTCAATCTCTCAATCAATCTCTCTCTCCCTCTCCCTCTCTCTCTCTCTCTGCTATCAGTCTAACAAAAGTTTTATCAACTTTACTGATCTTATCACAGATGAGCTTCTGATTTCAATGATTTTCACTAATATCTGTCTGTTAAAAATTTCATTGATTCCTTTTCTGATCTTTATTCTTTTCTTCCTTCTATTTCCTTTGGGTTTAATTTGCCCTTTATTTGTTAATGTAGAAGATTAGATAATTGATTTTAATATTTTCTGCTTCTCTAATGGAAAAATTTAAAGCTATCAATTTTCCTCTAATCATTTCTTTAGATGCATTTTGCAAATTTTTATGCATTGTATTTTCATTTTTCATTTAGTTCATAACACTCCCTAATTTCCATGTAATTTCTTTTTGATCCACATATCATTTAGAAGTATGTTGTTTAAATGTTCATATATTGGGGAGTTTTTCAAATATCCTAGGTGTTGATTTCTAATTTAATTCCATTGTGGTCCAGTAATTTTAAGTTTCTAAGTAGAGAGTCATTTCTCTTATGGAAATCAAGAATAGCTTTATTATATGCAATGAGAAAAAGGAAGAGTGCCAGCAAGAATAACCAATTGTTCCCACACCACAGATTGAAAAGGCTCTCCTTTCACACTGAATTACCTTGACACCTTTACTGAAAATCAATTGACCATATAAGGATGATCTGTTCCAGGATTGTCAATTCTATGCCAATGATCGACAAGTCTATCTTAATTCCAATACCATACTGACTTGATCTCTGTAGCTTTACAATCCAGTGAGTCTAAGTTTCCAAGTAGAGAGTCATTCCTTACATGGAAATCAAGAATATCTTTATGTATAATGAGGAACATGAAGAGTACCAGCAAGTCCTTTACCTCCTACAATCATATATTCCTTCTAAAACTCACAGAGGCTTGAGAGTAGACACTGCCCATGTGAGCAGTGACATATTATCCAGCTTAGACGTCCTTTTCTTGATAAAGCTTTTCCCAAACATCCCAGGCAGAATGCCACCCTCTGACCTCTCAGCTTTGTTCAAAAGCACTTGGCTCCTGTGTTTAGCATGATGGCTGAAACCAAGATGGAACTACAGAGGTCCAAATTCTGGCCTTGACTCTCCTCTACTCTGGGTTTTTTGATGTGTTACTACAGCTGATATTAATGCCTTTAGGCCTTTCACTCTTGGACTCAAGACAACTGCAGCAGACAAAGGCAAACTACTTTTCATGCCTTACTGAAACCTTTAACTTTACTCTGTTTAGTACTTTTGGAATACCTATTCAATAATTCTGTAGTTAGTACGTGGTTAGAGTCCAAAAGACATCATCATACAAAACACTGTTTTTCATTGCAAGGCCTGATCAATTTTTGTTCAAACTGAGTAAAAATCTTTTTTAACATTCCCAAAGCCATTTTAGGCTGGCATAAAATAACCTAAAAGACTTTTTCCTCAGAACTTTGAGCAATTCAAAATGGGAATGAAATAATGGAAACTTCAATCCTAACCACAATCTCATCCCCTGGTATAGTGTAATTTTTGAACAACAACGACTGCAGATGACTAACTTGTCTGAAGTGTCCTTGTATTAATCATGAGTAGTTTATTTTTTTAAAAACTATATATGTACATATATATGTGTGTATGTATATTATGTATATATTTTAAAGTGTGTGCCATGAGAAGTAAAATCCTCTCTCTCCCCTCTACATGAATTGTCATTTCCCACAGGAAATGACTGATTAAAATTTTATTGTTACTGGTAATGTTTAAAAATTGTTATTTAGTAGCCTCTCAAAGGCTATTGACAAGTTATAGATATGATTTTTCCAGGTAGATGGACTCCTAGCATTTATTTCTGGTTCCATCTCAAACCTCACTAAAATGACACTAAAGGAATAAATAGGACAGTGGCCCAAAAAGACAAAGAAAACAGTATCAACAAAGTTCTTTGAAGATGAAAAGCAAGTCAACAAGTGTCTTACAATCCCAGCCTGGGTTTCAGATTTGTCTATTTTCCCGGCTTGGGAGGTAAATCCAATCTGCTTTCTAGGACCTCATTCAATATAAATGATTGTCCAAAAATCACCAGTCATTTGAGGGAATGGAAGTCAACAGATAATATATAAAATTGAAAACTCACTATGAGCCATAAATTATATGTTAATAGAAACAGGAGATAAATAGAAAACTACCAAATTAAAGAGTTGGAAGTCTTTACCAATGGTGAGTGGAACTCTAAGGTGAATGGGGTTAAAAAGGGACCTACAGTTTTTTAACATAAACTTTGTAGTATTCGTTGATTGTTTTAATTATACATATGTATTAATTTGACAAAAATTAAAATTATGTTTCTAAGAAGCCACTAAGTTATTTTTTTGTTTAACAGAACTTTTAATTTCTATTTCACCCAATGTTTTTGCTCTTACTTTAGGAAAACAGCTTCAAGTGTAGTTTTACATGTTTGTAACATTCTTTGTGCACCTATGCATCACTTGGAGAGTTCCCAACTTCATGATGTCATAAAGAAACATATTTAAATCAGGAGATGAATACCCTGTTGCAGTCACACATGAATATTTATCTATTATAACCTCCCATCCAGCTACAGACATAATAGTACTTTTTTTATCGGTCAGTAAAGCAAATGCTCTAGGCTATCTTCAGATCTTCAGTAGGACCTGTGTTTAAGTGTTTACAATGCACCACATCCTGAGCTAAAGCCCTTTCTATGCGTTATTACAACTCTATGAGGTAAGTGCAGTTATTATCCTCCATTTTAAAGCTAAGGAAACTCAGGCTTTGAAAGGTTAAATACGGCATCCAAAATCATCCAACTAGTAAATGACAGAGCCAGTTTTGTCAGACTTCAAAATTTATGCTGCTATCCACTACACTATTCTGCTTTTTTTGTGTTTCATAGCAAAATAGTTCTGCTGTGTATCTGGTTCCTGTTTCACTGCTGCTGCACAACACTCGATGAGGTGTTGTTACCAAAGCAATGATTCCTTTCCCCAAATATTGTCCATCTATGTGTGTAAGTGCTGTAAGATAAAAACATCACTGTTTCTCCTTTGCTCCAATGCCATTTCCCACTCAGTAAGACTATGATGAGATTCACTCAAAAAGAGCCTGCAGGAAAAATGAGATGGTCTTCATAATTTAAACATTCCCTCTAAGGATGCTTTCAAGGCTATTCAGGTGTCATCCAAGAATACAGAACTCTTGGAAGAGCATGGCCAAGGTATTCACTAATATACAGGTGTCATCCTGTCTACAACAATGATAGACAGAGGCGTAAGAATTTCGCTGCCTGGAATATTTAATGTCTTGAAGATTTTAAGGTGACAATGCCGGGATCATAAAAGCACTGTTGAAAAACATCTGGGTGGAGAACACGGGTGAAGTTCCTGGCATACACATCACCATGGTCCTCTCATTCACAGCCATGCAGAGCCACAAGACAGCCCTCCCCCACTAGTACGTGCTCTGTTCTGCTTACAGCCTTTGGAAAGAAACATTTCCTTGACAGCATTTGCAAATCATGTTTTGTTTTTCTCCTCCAGAATAATTTGCACTGCAGAAATTCTTCCATATGTCAAAGTTGGTCTCATCATTTTGCTTGGAGGAAGGAGGCAGGGAAGAAGACTATAGTTAAGGAGCTACTTTAAACCAGAGCATGTATAAATATTGTAATGGCATCCTCTTGGCATAATGCTTAAGAACTTCCTGTTCCTGCAGGCTTCACCTCATTTCTAAAGTGTAGGTGATTTTGCACTAAACATCAGGTTCTGACATGAAAAATATGGCAATACAGCTGAAATATAGCTTAAGATCCTGAATTTTAATAATACTAATACCTTAACTGTTATTGCACATTACACTTATGTTAGCTAACTGATTCTCATAACACAGTGAGGATGCAGGCGGAAGTATTACACCACTGTTTAAACCTGCACTCTCCTAGAGATGGTTGTGTGCATTATATGTCCACTTTACCTGATTGTGGTCTCCTTGAGGGGAGGGACTGGAGTCCATTAAGGGACGTCCATTGAGCTATGGTGATATGGTGATGGGAGATAGGACCACATCATGAAATGACAATGGGCCCTGCCTTAGCCTCTTTGGGCCCCAGATCTGGAAGTTTCCAAGCCCAGCAAGTAACTGAATGACCAGTCTCCATTCATATGCAGAACGCAGAATGGGCTGAGCCACATCTCTGCATTCTGTTCCAGCTCCTTTGCAACTGCTTGAATAAGCAGGATTCCGCAAGACACAGGTCTAGGTTCAGAGATGGAGGCTTTTTTCCCCTCCTGTTTTCCCTCTAGGAGTCTCCAAACTTTTGCCTTCTTGTAGGCTTAAATTCTGGACTAGTTACAATGCATTGTTATTCTTGCTGGGGGTGGGGGATGGGGTGAGAGGGTCAGACAGGGAGTTGCACATAAATTAATTATGAAGACCATGCAAACAAACACTTCGAATATAACATCCTCTACAATGTCCTCGCTTCACTATCACTGTATAAACTTGCAGATGCACAGCTTTAAATGTTCCTAAGAGATGCTTTTCTAAGGTAGGTCATGTCACAAACCTCAAAAAGGAAGCATCCAACAGGGATTCTGGTAGGACAGAAATCTTTACAGCTGTCTGACTGGCCTGGAAACCTGTGAGGCCTGGACTTCCTGATCCCTCCTAGCTCCGTGTCCACTGTTTTTGGCCTGGGACTGCTGTCATTGCCCTATATGTCTCCAAGGCCTATAATCTTGCTCAATAAGGCTGCCATAATTCCAACAGCTGCTACACCCTTACTTATCTGCACCCCTACACCCCAAACCTTCACACAACAATACACCAATGCCACCACCTGGCTGGAACTATAGCTAGCTGACCCCATCTCCTGCATAGTCATAGCCAGTTATTCCACCAGAGTTCAAAGCTGCTGTAGCAATGTCTGCCAGACAATCAGCTTATCCCTCACTCTCTACCAATTCCCTTACCTAGCTTCCACAAAGCTATCACTGTGGGCAACTCCACTACCACCACCGAGACCTCTTCCAGGCTAGTCAACTGACTGCACAGTAATGCTCAAACTCCCACCTTTATCATAGTTTACTTAGGACACAGTTTATTAACACAGTTTCACAGCTGACTTAGCTTTCCTCCAGTGGTTCTCAGCCCCACATACATTAGAATCACCTGGAGAGCTTTGACAACATACTGATGCTTGGACCTCACACCCAGAGAGGCTGCTTTAATTGGTCTCAGGTAGGGCCCGGGTATTGCTAGGCTTTATAAGTGACTCTAATGTGCATCCAGGATTGAAAACTACTGCTTTATTAACTTTATGTCTCTATCTATATGAGAGGCATGGGTGGCGCTTATCAATTTAACAGGTCACATCAAACACACACAAGTTAATAGGATACTGATTCATTTTAATGGAGTCCATCTGTAACATCTTAACGTTTATAGCATTGAAGAATTCCTCTCATGGTGCTCATAGTCTGAGCATCCAGGAGATGCCAGGGTACATCTTTTAACACTAGTTCCAGGGTCTCTTCAGAGACCTCCAGAACTCTGAGGTCTAAGCAGCTATAATTAAAAATCTATTCACACAGTTTGGGTCAACATGAAGCAATACGTAATGCACAAGTTCAATAAGGCAGTGAACTGTCTTCCTTCTATCATGACGATGAAGTGCTGCTTGCAGGCCAATGCACATCTTTCACTTACATTTAAGAATTGTCTTCTACCACCTGTTCTCAGTGAATGGGGCATGTCATACGGGATAGTATAAATAGTCAGAAATGAACTTGCTGCACCTCTGTGGGGTTGCCTGGCTCTGATCACTGTGGTAGCCCCATAATAAGACCTTGGCTGGGATGAGGAGGTGCCACTATACCTTGAAGCCAGGCCCTCAGAGCAAGCTCCCTGATTTAGGTATGTCTTCACTCTCAGTGAGCTGGGAAGTGGTGCTGCTTTATGGTGAAGTGTATAGGCCCTGAAGTTTCAGGTGATATGCCTCTGTTTGAATTCCAGCTTCAACACTTTCTGGCTATGTAAATTGGAGGCAGATATAATAACCTAATTCATAGAGTTCCTTAGAGGATTAAATAAAGTAATGCATGTAAAGCTACTTAGCACAGTGCCATGTAAGTAAGTCATTACTGTTTGCTAATAGAGCACATAAAAATTTTCACTTTGCATAACTTTAGAAATCATTTAGGGGAACAAAAAACAGACAGGGCCATGTGAAGACATCCTAAACATGATATTTCACTGTTAATTGTTTAAACAATTTGGAAGTGGAAATGGGGAGAGTCCTTGAGAAAGAAAAAATTGAGAGAAAAAAATGTTTTCCTTTTCCTCACCCAACACCTCCTTCTTGTAACTAGAGAGAAAAGCTCCTTCTCCTGGATTCAACAGAGATAAACTCTTCTCATTCTCCCTCCTGATAAAAGACTGGAGGCCAAGGAGAAAAGGAAGATTCTGAATCAGACAATTCCCAAAGAATCTCAGCCAAGAGAATGGCCTTTGCTGTCCCATGCTATGATCTCTAGGGCTTGGTGAGGCTCTGAGTCTGCTGGGCACTGCTTACACAGGCCATTGAGCTCTTCCAATGGCCACTTCAGCCAGGGACATAAAGAAAAGTTGACTTTGCCCTTTAGACAGTAGAGCGAAGTTGCTCTTTCGCTCCACAATGCACTTTCCTGAGTGTTTACGTGCCAGGGCAGCAAAGTCAGGCTGTAACTGTTCCAAAACGACTCTACCCAAACCTCCTAATGTCCTTCGCTATACTCACAGCTGAGCAACACTCAGGGAAAAGAAATCACTCTCACCTTTCATAAATAAAAAAGAAAAAAAATCAATAAAATAATTTCCAATCTGTTCCTTACAACTCAATGCCCCAGAATGAGTCAGGAACAAATGTATTAGCTCTGAAAAAAAAGACAGCTTTTAGAAATATGATTTGATCTATTTGGATGAGCAATCATTATGCTTGAAATTCTCTGTGTCATATTTGCCAGTCAATAAAGCACACGGGGATAAAGACTGCAGGGACAGCTCCTTTCATCTGGCACCAGTTTCCAGACTGCATCTATAATTGCTATGAAGATCATCAAACCATCCAGTGACTTCAGGGAAAAGCTTAATTCTCACCAAAATGAAGCAACAACTAGTTTGTAACAAAATAGTACAGTTCCCCTTGGAACCCAGCTCCTCATTTCAGCTTCTTAAATTGGAAATATTTTATTTTACTAAAGATTTGAATCAAAGTATAATTCCTGTTAGCCCTGGCCTTACCCAGCCCTGTTCAACAAAGTCTTTGAGGACCAGCCCCACACAGTCCCCAAGCCAACCCTGACTAAGACAAGGGTATATTAGAAGTCTCATCACCCTCAGTGGATATAGGATCTAGATAAGTTACATTGAGACAAGCTTGGGGGGATGCTTGGGCCCTTTGTGTCCTCTTCCAGAATTACTCTGTTACCCACCTGACTGTAAGAATGCCATTTTATAGAGACCCCAATGTTGTGTCCAACTCACTGGATTAGAGTCTTTTGAATATTACAGGCTACCCTCCTCACTAGACTATGCTGTAACTAGTCAGTTTCAGTAGGGCCAGACCAGTCCCAGCATTCCTCACCACCAAGCCTGCCTGAATTATCAGAAATGTTTGGGGGGTTTTGTTGTTGTTGTTGCTCCACCCCAAGAAACTTAATCTCAAATGAAGCATTTTAACTATAGCTACAT
The DNA here is from genome assembly GCF_002837175.3 of Physeter macrocephalus. Lineage (NCBI taxonomy): Eukaryota > Metazoa > Chordata > Mammalia > Artiodactyla > Physeteridae > Physeter > Physeter macrocephalus. The sequence continues at coordinate 48,294,841 of NC_041225.1, forward strand.
GGTCTTGGGAAAATCACCAAATAGCATATAAGCTAGGCTAAACTTTAAGGGATGCAGGCTGTATCTGCAAAGCACTAGATGTGTGCTCCTAGACAAGTCAATTTACCAGCTGTCAGCATCAAATTTGCATTTTAAGTTTACCCAGTGTCATGTGTACAGCTGCTGCCCAGCCCAGATCACCTTTTCCAGCACAGCACCCATCCCCCACTGTTGTGAGTATTAGCTGCTAATGCTCACAGCTGCCACTCTTCTTTGAAGAACTGCCCTTGGCCCACTCTCCACTAGCCAAAGAGTGGTTAACATGGGTTACAAAGGGTTGGCCCCTTTGCCTCAAGGTGGGGCCACCTGTGTGGTGCCATTTCCACGCCAGAGCATCCCATGGGATCAGGCTGAAGCAGAGCTCTAGCTGAGAGCACATCCTTTCATTTTGTTCCTCCTTTTATGTCCTGCTTCCCTCATTCTCCTTCTCAAGAGAGCACTCTCTCAATAAAGCTCTTACACTAGCATCCCCAAACCCCAGCTCAGGCTTTGTTTCTAGGGAACCTGACACAAGGCAACTATGATCTGTGTGGAAAATGGACTGCAGCTGATGAAGACTGATGACAGGGAAACAAGTCAGGAGGCTGCTGCGACAATCCAGTTACTCAATGTTGGTTCTTTTCTGTTCTGTTCAGAAATTCCATGACTCTCTGGGTAGGATCCTGCTGGTATTCATAACAAACTCATTAACTCTGTTCCATATGTTAGAACAAACATAGGTCAAACTGGCACAGTGAGTTGTTTAATCCATTGGGTCTGGTGGTCAGAGAAAGAACAAACAGAGCAAAAACAGAAGCATCTGATTTAACAAGTAACCAGACTGGAAAAACAGATCATCTCCCAGTTCTTCAATGGGAATTTAAAATAAAAGCTGCTGGGGATCCAATGACAGGTCTCTTGACCTAGTTTGCTATTGATTTCTCAGAGATTATCCAGGAATAATGTGCAACTGAGTCATCCACCCTCTGCAGTCAACAGTTTCCCCTGGAGTGAACAAGTGTTACTGCATAGCAAAGGGAACTCTACTCAATATTCTGTAATAACCTATATGGGTAACGAATATGAAAAAGAATGAGTATATGTATATGTATAACTGAATCACTTTGCTGTACACCTGAAACTAACACAACATTGTAAATCAACTATACTCCAATAAAATTAAAAAAAAAAATACAGGTTACAAGAATGGAACCTAAACATACCTAGAAAGTAGATCTACTTTGAAGATATTAAGATGCATACAAAAGCAGACTGGTCATGGGTTTATCTATAATTCCAATCAACATGGAAGTTCATGCATTTCCTTTGACAAAATATATCAGTGTTTCTCAAACTGGGGGCTGTAGAGATAGCCTCAGGAATTCAAAGCTCTCTGTAAGAATTTTTTTCTATTTCCGTTTTTTATGATAACCTTTACAAATTAATCTAAGTTTGTTCTGTACCTCATGGATGGCCACTGATAACTGAATACTGTCATGAGATTTCAATGTTAGTGTTATAATTGGGTGTTGACATACTGACACCAAGTGATTACCCAGAACTACAAGCGCTTAACTTTTAGTGAAGGATCTCTCAAGCTGGAGATATGTACATGTATTCTCAGGAGGCTATGAATTTTCAAATTTGAGAAACACTGGACAATAAATTTATTTCTGAAGGTGAACAATACCACAAATTCCAATTGCCAACATGATAGCAAGTGGTCAAAATGAGGAGCTGGTGTTCTGATTGCCCTGCCACCCATCATAGAACAGAGAAGGACAACCTAGCCAGGAGGGTAGAGGCATACCTGTGAAAAGTCAAATGATATCAAGTGTTCACATCCCAGAGCTGTTGTGGGTCACTGTTGCTGTTGTTACTGTTGTTGTTTCTAATTAAAAATCTTTAATATACCAATTATTAAAGCAATGACAGTAAAGTTGTTCCAGCCTGAAGACAGGGCCTATTTTTATTTCTAACTCCTCAGAACCCAGCTGCTGGGCTCTTAGGAGATACGAAACATTTAACAAAAGAATAATTATGCATTAAGCCACAGAAGTGGTCCCTCAATTATAGGCTAATGAAAAATGCCCAGATTATAAATGATTATTTGATTGATCAAAAAACAAGTCTGCATTCATAGGTGCTATAACTAGAAAGAAAGGCAATGAAGTTAGTACTGTACCAATCAGGAAAGTGATTACCTCTGGAGGGAGAAGGGGGATGAGACCAGAGTGGAGGACATAAAGACCTTCTGGGATGGCTGGTAATGTTTCTTTTGCTAGGTGACAGTTACATGGGTGTTTTATTTTAAAACTATTCAGTATACTATGAATTTATGTTTCTGCAACAACAGTGAAGCACTATGCTCTCCAGAGAAATGCAAATCAGTGTGACCACTGTTACGTGAGAGAAAGAGTACTGCGCCTAAAGTCCAAAGTCCTAGTTTGAATCTCAGGTTTGCAAGTTGAGTAACCTTTGTAAACCCCATAACCTCTCTAAGCCTCAGTTTTCCTATATGTAAAATGTGGATATTACCAACCTCACAAGGTACAGTGATTCTTAAATGAGATAATACATGTGAAAATGCTTTGTTGCTTTGTAGAATGGAAAGCATTATAAAAATGTAAACTTGGTTGATATTATTTGGAATTGCTATTGCAACTGAGACACTGTGGCTAAGAAAATGAGAGTCTGGGGCCCACGTGCCACTAAAATGAGTTTGTCGGTTTTGTGTCCCGGGAAGCACATCTTCCACATTCTCACTTAGTCCTAGGCCTGCCTCCTCTCTGGCTTCCTCTCTCTGACACAGACCTTGAGTTCATGCCCTACTGTGCCCTTACACTCCCCCCAATTGTGTGTCATGCATTCTCTGAACCCAGTGCTTTCCTATATACTGCTTCTTCTATCTGGAATTCTTTACTCCCTGGCCCACTCTTCCAGCTTATCACTCATCCATTCATTCAACAAATATTTACTGAGCACCTACTATGGGGCAGGTACCATTCTAGGTACCAAAGATATGTTCCTGCCCTCACGATGCTTACATTCTGATGATGGCTAACTCATACTCTCCCCACTGTGGCTCAACTGAAGGATCACTACCTGCCCCAGGATAATTTCCTAAATGTCCTCTACACACTAACTTCCCACAACCACCAGTCACCAATCCCCACTGAGTTGTGACTGTCCCTCTTTGCCCTCATGGCATCCTCTTCACTCAAATACTAGTCTTACCTATTCATGCAGATGGTGAGCTCCTGAGTATGATGATTACATCTTTCAAATTCATTTGCAGAGAAAAGCACATCATAATAACAGCTGTGCACAGAGTGCTTAATATGTGGCTAGCTCAGTTCTAAGTACTTTTACACACTAATATATTTAATTCTCACAAAAACGATACGAGGTGGGCATTATTACTGATCCAGTTTGAAGATGAAGAAACAGGTACAAGGAGGAAAAATGACTTCCCCAAAGTCACAGAGCTGGCAAGGGGTGGAAGCATAATTAGAATTGCTGGCATTCCCACATCTGATCACTGTACTCCCCAGCCTCACAGTTAGGAAACACTATAGATATTTGGGGGTAGAGGAAAGGAAAGGAGGGGGTAGGAGGGAGAGCCATTTGCTCAGCAAGTTAACAGGATAAGAAGACCTTTTTTTTATCAGGTACTGGGAGTTGGGACAAGCCTGAGAGAAGAAAAAAGAGAAGTTTCTCTCTAAATTTCTGCATCTATTCCTTTACCCCTTCACTTCCTTAAACTTAAGCTACCTTGGGATTATCCAATCAGTTCAAATATGCTTTAATTAATGGCACTGTTCAAGCTGGTCTCTGTTCTTTCAAGCCCCAAAAGACAACCTCATGAACAGGGGGATTGAGGACTCCAGGAGTGCGGTCTCCGTCAGTCAACACCAGATCCTCATGGTGTGAAACACAGCTGGGATGCAATGTGAAGACAGGCTTTAAAGGCTGAACGGGACCCCCAAATATCACCTGGTAAAGCAGCAACAAACTCAAAGGCCTGTGAGGGAGAGTAACTAAGAGAACTGTGGAAGCAGGCAGGGTATGGGACAGCAGGTGTGAGATGGCTTGTACAGGAATCAAGTACAACAGACACGCAAAGTGGGCTTCCCTGGTGGTGCAGTGGTTAAGAATCCGCCTGCCAATGCAGGGGACACGGGTTCGAGCCCTGGTCCAGGAAGATCCCACATGCCGCAGAGCAACTAAGCCCATGCGCCACAAGTACTGAGCCTGCACTCTAGACCCCGCGAGCCACAACTACTGAGCCCATGTGCCACAACTACTGAAGCCCGAACACCTAGAGCCTGTGCTCCGCAACAAGAGAAGCCACCGCAATGAGAAGCCTGTGCACCGCAACAAAGAATAGCCCACACTCACCACAACCAGAGAAGAGCCCGTGTGCAGCAATGAAGACCCAACACAGCCAAAACTAAAAAATAAATAAATTTAAAAATAATAATAAAGTGAATGTTGGAAAAAAAAACATGCAAAGTGACTTTGCTTTTTATAACTTCGTGGGGAACTTCTGGTTAAGCATGGCAGATTGAACCCATGCATTTATCTCTGCTTCCTTCTCCAATCCTAGTAAAATGACAATAAAAGAATTCTTTTTTAAGTGTGAATCTATAAGGACAAAGAGGAAAAAGAGGACGACAGCAGACAAAAGATATCAACAAGGCTTTGGAAAATGGAAGTGATAGCTAACTATATAATATAGAGAAAGCTCAAATGAAGCAAAGCTGAAAACTAAGCATGAAGAGAAGGAAGTCATCAAGAAGCAAACCAATTTGTACACCAGAACCATAGAAAAGCTCTGAATTTGCAGGAACCAGAAAACTCAAGTGGCTGGGGCAAGGGATGGGGCTGAAAACAAGAAGATTAAAAGCAGTGAAGAGGCCCAGTCTCAAGTACGCAAGTGACTACATCTCTCTATTTTGGTAGAAGACTGGAAGTTTTGCCATTAGTTTAACAGAACTAAAAAGGCTCTCTCAAATGCAAATCAAAACTACAATGAGATATCACCTCACACCAGTCAGAATGGCTGTATACAACGGAATATTACTCTGCCATAAAAAGAAATGAAATTGAGTTATTTGCAGTGAGGTGGATGGACCTAGAGCCTGTCATACAGAGTGAAGTCAGAAAGAGAAAAACAAATACCGTATGCTAACACATATATATGGAATCTGAAAAAAAAAAGGTCATGAAGAACCTAAGTGCAGGACGAGAATAAAGACGCAGACCTACTAGAGAATGGACTTGAGGACACAGGGAGGAGGAAGGGTAAGCTGGAACAAAGTGAGAGAGTGGCATGGACATATATACACTAACAAATGTAAAATAGATAGCTAGTGGGAAGTAACTGCATAGCACAGGGAGATGAGCTCCGTGCTTTGTGAACACCTAGAGGGGTGGGATAGGGAGGGTGGCAGGAGGGAGATGCAAGAGGGAAGAGATATGGGGATATATGTATATGTATAAGCCGTTTTTTTTTTTTCTTGACTTATTTCCCTGGCTAGGACTTTCAGTACAATGTAGGAGAGAAGTGATGTTGGGGGCATCACTGTCTCCTTCCTGATCTTTCAGGAAAACTTTTTAAATTTCACCATTAATTATGCTTACTGTAGATTTTTATTATTTTTTGGCAAATTCTTATCTTAATAAGGAAGCTTCCTTTTACTCCTAGTTAGCTAAGAGTTTTGGAGGTTTTTTATCATGAACGGGTATTGAGCTTTATCAAATGTTGTACTTCAGGGACTTCCCTGGTGGCACAGTGGTTAAGAATCCATCTGCCAATGCAGGAGACACAGGTTCAATCCCTGTTCCAGGAAGATCCCACATGCTGCAGAGCAACTAAGCCCTCACTAAGGGCTGCACCACAATATTGGTGGTACACCACACTAAGTAAGTAGTGTACCACAGCTACTGAGCCTGTGCTCTATAGCCTGCACTCCACAACTACTGAAGCCCAAGGGCCTAGAGCCCATGCTCTGCAACAAAAGAAGCCCATGCACCACAATGAAGAGCAGCCCCTGCTCAAGAGGGAAGAGATATGGGGATATATGTATATGTATAAGTGATTCACTTTGTGATAAAGCAGAAACTAACACACCATTGTAAAGCAGTTATACTCCTTTAAATTAAAAAAAAAGGCTCTCTCTTGAGCACATCAGATTTATCAGAAAATAAGGATCAGGTACCTCAGTGAAAACAGTAGAATTAAGTGAAATTCTATATATTGAAGAAGGAGACCCAACATAGAAGTTTTGCATATCTTTCTTTAAACTTATTCCTAACACATGATGTTTTTGACATTATTGAAAACAGTATATTTTTTATTTCCATTTTCTAATTGTTTGTTGCTATTGACCACTGACCTTACCAACTTCACCTAATAATTCAAATCCCACATATGTGGAATCTTCTAAACTTTGTGTACACAATCATGTCATCTGCAAATAATGAGAGTTTTATTTCTTTCCTCCCCATTCATTTTGCCTTTTTTTTTTTTTTTTTTTTTTTTTGTGGTATGCGGGCCTCCCTCTGCTGCGGCCTCTCCCGTTGCAGAGCACAGGCTCCGGACGCGCAGGCTCAGCGGCCATGGCTCACAGGCCCAGCCGCTCCGCGGCATGTGGGATCCTCCCAGACCGGGGCGCGAACCCGGTTCCCCTGCATCGGCAGGCGGACGCGCAACCACTGCGCCACCAGGGAAGCCCCTTTTTGCCGTTTTTTTTTTTTCTTGACTTATTTCCCTGGCTAGGACTTTCAGTACAATGTAGGAGAGAAGTGATGTTGGGGGCATCACTGTCTCCTTCCTGATCTTTCAGGAAAACTTTTTAAATTTCACCATTAATTATGCTTACTGTAGATTTTTATTATTTTTTGGCAAATTCTTATCTTAATAAGGAAGCTTCCTTTTACTCCTAGTTAGCTAAGAGTTTTGGAGGTTTTTTATCATGAACGGGTATTGAGCTTTATCAAATGTTGTACTTCAGGGACTTCCCTGGTGGCACAGTGGTTAAGAATCCATCTGCCAATGCAGGAGACACAGGTTCAATCCCTGTTCCAGGAAGATCCCACATGCTGCAGAGCAACTAAGCCCTCACTAAGGGCTGCACCACAATATTGGTGGTACACCACACTAAGTAAGTAGTGTACCACAGCTACTGAGCCTGTGCTCTATAGCCTGCACTCCACAACTACTGAAGCCCAAGGGCCTAGAGCCCATGCTCTGCAACAAAAGAAGCCCATGCACCACAATGAAGAGCAGCCCCTGCTCGCCACAACTAGAAAAAGCCCGCGTGCAGCAACAAAGACCCAAAACAGCCAAAAATAAATGAATTAAATAAATTTAAAAATAATAATAATAATAATTTTTAAAAAAAGAAAGAGTTCCAGCCAGTGCTGTGGCATGAGTAAGTCAGCCAGACTCTCTAAGCCTCACATTCTGCATTAGTCAATGGGATTCATCATATCAACTCTACCTACTTCCCAGGGTTGGTGTGCAGATACGAAGAGACAATGCTTACAAGAGTACTGTGAAACTGCAGGACACTGTTCACAGCAAGAATGACATCTGTGACCCATCCAGTTTAATGATGTTGTCAAAAAAGCACTGTCTGGGACTTAGTAGCCTTGCTTTCTCACCCAGAAATCTAAGAATGTACACTTCTCTCATTTTCATTGCTTTTGCCATAGTTTAGGCTCTCTTTCCCTCTTGACTCTCCCTCACTTAAAATATTTTTTAACTTTTTGCTAAAACGCAATGAAGCTATTCCCTTTCTTCATTCACACACTTTCACTGCTAGAATGAGAGACCAGACATTTGAACATGCCTTCCCATACTTCATTCCTCTTTGTGGATCCTCCCCAATGATTCCCACCCTTACTCTTCTCCTTTCACAACAGGTAAACTTACCTATGATCAAGGCCAGTTAAAATGAGAATTTGTTTTCCACGTCAGGTCTTCCTGACTCTCCCCTTTGCCTATTCTCCCCCTTGCCTCTTCATTGTGTTCTAGATCTCTCCCTCCATTCTACCTTAATTATTCAGAAGACATTCACTGGAGCCACCTATTGTGCCTGGTCCTATGCTAAGAACAGAGGATATAAAGTCAAACAGAACACAAACTCCTCAAGGAACTTAGAGCCTAGTGGGAGACACAGATAACTAACCCAACAAATAGACTGATATGATCTGATATGACTAATGATAAATGCGATGATGGAGAAACACCTAACCCAGTATGGGGCTGTGGCTAGAGAAGGCATTGCAGAGGAGGAATTATATAAGTTGGCTCTTAAAGAATGAATTGGAGATGGCTAGATGAAGGAGAAGGAAAAGGGCATCCCACGTCAAGGGAACAGCATGTGCAAAGGCATGAGTGAGCACAGCCTTTGCAAGAAAATCACAAGAAATGGCTGAGCACTGGCTGCACTTGAGGAAGTTCTGAAAAATAAGATATTGAGATTTAGGCAGAAAAAAATCAAATCATGGTGGAGGGTGGCATTTGCTAAGCTAAGAAGCCATGGAGAGGGCTTCCCTGGTGGCACAGTGGCTGAGAATCCACCTGCCAATGCAGGGGACACGGGTTTGATCCACGGCCCAGGAAGATCCTACATGCCACGGAGCAGCTAAGCCCGTGTGCCACAACTACTGAGCCGGCGCACCTAGAGCTCGTGCTCTGCAACAAGAGAAGCCACAACAATGAGAAGCCGTGCACCACAACAAAGAGTAGCCCCCGTTCGCCTGAACTAGAGAAAGCCCGCACACAGCAACGAAGACCCAACGCAGCCAAAAATAAAAACAAACAAATTATTAATTTAAAAAAAAAAAGAAGCCACGGGGAGCTGCTGAAGAGGGAAGTGGTAGAATAAGATTTGTGTTTTAGAACTTCACGCTGGTAGTTGTGAGAAAGGTCAGATTGAAGAGGTCCTAGATGGAGGCATGAAGACCAATTAGGAGAGGTAAGAAGTAAATGGAAATTCAATTAAGTCAGTGACCTTGGGAATGAAGAGAAGGGTAGACTCAGATTTAAAGAGGAGAAAGAAGCTATAGGACTTCCTGACTAAATGCACATGGCAGGGTGTTGGGCACAGTGAATGAGAGGAAGGGGCCTTGGTAGAATGACACCCAGGTTTCTGACTTCAATATCAGGGTGAACAGGGGCACCATCCCAAAAGAAGCTTGGCACAAGAGATAAGCTTGTTTCTCACACATTTCAAAAGTGATGATTAGGTTAAGTGAAAGGCGTCAAACACAAAAGCCTATGTACCTTATGTTTTTTCCACAAAAGCCTATGTACCTTATGTTTTTTCCTGGCTAAGACCAGGCATAATGTACCTCTGCCATAAATAGCCAAAAGGAAAGGAACCCAGACAGCAGCTTCTCTTCCCCAGGCCCACACTGCAGCTGGAGTGGGAGAGGAGCAAGAAAGGGCTGCGTACCGTGAGACACAGCCAGTCTGCAGCTGTAAGCTATAGAGGCAAAGACAACTTTGCTTAACTTTCTAGTTTACAGACAGATTTTGAAGAACTTCTAAATATCAGTTGTGTAAATTCACATATGTATATTTTGAAATTAGTTCTTGTGAACAGCTAGATCCTGTTTTAGCTAAATGTTTAGTCTCTGGGTAGTATGTTACATTTGAATTTTAGTATTGGAAGAAAATTTCTGGCTTTGTATATGTCCAAATACTGCATTTTTTTTAACTGTAAAGAAATAAATTTTTCTTTTTTAAAAGCTGTAAAGAAAAAGAAAAAAGATAATTCTCAGGCCTCCTGGATCAGGAATTCTGGGGGTAAGGCCAAGCAAGCTGGGTTTTAACAAGTCCTCCAGGTGATTTGAATGCATGCGAAACTTTGAGAGGAGAGGCCACAACAGTGAGAGGCCCGCGTACCACAAAAAATAAAAAAAATTAAAAAATTTAAAAAAAAAAGCTGTAAAAAAAAAAAAAAAGCCTATGTACCATTTGACTCTATTTTCATTAACTTCTACAGAAGGTAGAACAACATAGTGACAGAAAGCAGATCAGCGGTTGCCAGGGGCTAAGGGTCAGGGCAGGGGACCAACTGCAAAGGACCACAAAGAAACTTTTTAGAGTGAGAGAATACTGAGAACCAAGGCAAAGATGTGAAAAAAAAATTTACGGAGTGAGAGACAGTACATTTTTCTAAAGCCTATATTTTCACTGAGGTGGTGGTTACCTACTTTCATAAAACTATACACCTAAAATGAATGAGCCTCAATAAAACTACTTTTTAAAGCAATGTCCTTCAGGACACCCAGGCAGAGACAGAAATAGGCAGAGCTCTGGATATAAAATACAGATTTGGAGAGAAGATTGTATAGAGTAGAACAGAGGCCAAGGACAGCACCCCCAGGAAACAGGGAGAGACCATGGGTGCAGAGGAACCCAAGATGCCAGCTAAGAAGAAACAACTAGAGAACTAGAAAGTACACCAAGACAAAGTTGAACTGAAGTTGAGGGAGTGTTTTTAAAATGGGTGAGTAAACTAATAAGGACCTACTGTATAGCACAGGGAACTCTACTCAGTATTCTGTAATGACCTATATGGGAAAAGAATCTAAAAAAGAGTGGATATATGTATATGTATAACTGATTCACTTTGCTGTACACCCGAAACTAACACAAAATTGTAAATCAACTATATTCCAATAAAGATTTTTCAAAAATATAAACATTAAAATTTTTAAAAAGGGGTGAGTAATCAACAGAGTAAATGCCCCCAGACAGCTCAAGGAAGATAAAAACTAAACTGGAGTATCACTGGTTTCGTCCATCTGGAAGACTTTGGTGGAGGTAAAGTCAGAGATTTCCCTTCCTTGTCCTGCTATTCTCAATACAAACACAAGGTAGCCTGAGGCAGTGGTTTGAAAAACATATTTAACAACAAAAAACTTGAGAGGGAAGGTGGTAGAGAACTTGCCATGACCAATCCCAAATGTAATGACTTCCAAAACTTTACTCACTTTTGGCTCTGAAATCCAGTTTATGAACATTTTGGCCACAGGTATACCATTCTGGTCATGCGTTGGTTAAGTGAAAATTAAAATCAATTACAATAGAATTGCACAAGTACCCTCTACCTGAAAGCAAAGGCCTAAATGGGTGCTGGGTGATGGCTCCAAGTGTTGCTGCCAGGAATTTAAAAACTATAAGAACACATACTGGAAATATACAGGATATATAAGACCTGCCATGCTTAATACCCTGAACCAAGGCTGACAGAAAAGGAAAATTTACAGGGTGGGGGATAAAACATTATTTTAAGGCCAAGAGTGACACCCAGTGGTCATAGCAATTACTCCAGGCTCTCAACACTTCCCTTTTTGTTCAGGGCACAAGAGACAGGCCTCCTCCCAGACATCACCCAGCCAGGGCTGCCCTCCAGCTTCCCAGGCATGTCAGGCTGAGGGGTGGTGAGAATTAGGTGACAGTGGGTAAATTAGCTAAACTCAATGAAACACACAGATCCTTTCCCATGATGAGAGCTGAAAAGAGAGCTTCACATCCTCTAAAGTACTTTCACATTTATGGCCTTATTTGACCCTCACTACAACCTCACAAGGCAGGCAGAGCAAGCTGTCACAGCCCCATTTTAAGGAAAGATTAAGCCACAGAAAATTTAACTTATTTATCTACAAACCCAGGTCTCCTGGTCCTAAGGCAAATGGTCATTCCTTAACATCACATCATCAGGACTTAGCCAGGGAGATGCCTTAGATGTGGGGGTGGGTATCTACAGTCCCACATCTGGCACCCCAAGGGCTAAGACACAGCCTCTGAGTGAACCCAAAGTCATTTAGTAAACAAATACTTCTGGTGCACACACTATGTGCCAGGCATTATATGTACAAGAACAAAAGACAATCCTGTCCTGAAGATATTTTTAATCTAGCCAAAAAAGCAGGCAAGCACAATGGGATGGGATGAAATGGGATGGGGCTGTGACACGTAGGTTCAGAGCTCAGCAAGAGCACAGCTTTCCAGAGGAGGACTAAGGACCAGAAGGGGGAACATCTGTTCCACAGACGCATGAGGCCTTAGCCACCAGCAGCTCAACAAATGCTCTCTCCAGTGTATCAAACCACCTCTTTCCAAAAAGGATGGAAAACAGAGAAGATAATTCACCTTCAGCAAAACTAGGAAACAGCCAAAGCCCCAAAGCCCAGGGGATGGGGAGTAACTGCCATTTGTGCCAAGTCAAGGGAGGCAGCAGAGAATGGCCTTGGGTGGTGCACAGTTCTGGTGAAGTCTGCAAACACCACAAAAGGCCAAACCAGCAACCATTAACTTGAGTAAAGAAGGAGGGGCATCTCAGAAGTCTGCTCAGCACCACCAAGGGAAAAGGGAAGCAGGAAACTGGCCCAATTCAAAATCTTTACAAAAACTATCCCTCTTCTGGCCAGATAGCAAACAGCTCTACTACTTCTGATTGAAGACAGCTGAAAAGAAATAAGAGGGAAGAGATACGGGAACATATGTATATGTATAACTGATTCACTTCGTTGTAAAGCAGAAACTAACACACCATTGTAAAGCAATTATACCCCAATAAAGATGTTTAAAAAAAAAAGAAATAAGTGCTAAAATGCTATCCAAAAAATCCTGTGACGATGCAGGATTTTATGATGAGTAAGCAGGCTTGCTGCTCACGCTAAAAACTGGAAACGGAAAACAAGAAGCAGAGATACACTCTGGGGCAGGGAATAGGCAATAGGGGAGAGGAGCTCCTGCTCTAAATATCTAAAAGTATGGGACAGGTAAAACAAACATCTTTTGAATGCATAGCTAAGCTCATAGTAAAGTAAGGGAAATTCACGAGGTCTAAACATAGAAGTCTAACTGAAAGGAGATTGATGAGAGAAACCTAGGCTGCCCTGGCTTCTCTGCACAGAACCCAGAAGCCCTGTTTTAGCAGTCCCATGGAAGATCCAAGATCAGGAGCTGAGAGACCCAAGGTGGAAGCTGGAAGTGAGGCTTCTGTATGCATCCAGGGTCTCTGAAGAGCACACCCTTGCAGAGGGGTGAGCTGGGGGAAAATGTTAATGTGGGAGCTGTCTCAGGCCACAACAGAGTTGGAAAAAAGGCTCCCTGGGAATTTATTAGCACAAGCCTTCCCTCCCACAGAAGGGATTTGAAAATACACTATCTATATGCAGGGAACCCCAAAGGGAAAATTAATTTCAAGTGCTTCTTGCTAAAAATCACCCTGGGTCCCTGGCAGATACAAATACAAAATTGCTCAAACCCCTCAGGATTCCCACAGTCAGCAAAATATGATCAAACCAAAAATAACCAAAAACACAAAAACAAACCACCAGGAAAGGATGAACCAAAAAAGCAAAGATTTAGATCCCAAATGACTCAGATGACAAAATTATCAGATAGAAAATATAAAATAAGTGAAAGCAGAAGAGGACATATGTCAACAGAAACACTTGTCCAGTGATGTTCATGGCAGCTTTATTAATAATGGACAAACCTGGAAACAACCCAAATGTTCATCCATAGGAGAATGGATAAACAAATTGTGGGATACTCATCCAGTGAAGTACTACTCAACAATAACAAGGAAATGAATTAAAGAAATTAACTACAACATGGATAAATCTCAAAACATTATGCTGAGAAAAAGAAGACAAATACAAAAGCCACACATAGGGCTTCCCTGATGGCACAGTGGTTGAGAATCCGCCTGCCAAGGCAGGGGACATGGGTTTGAGCCCTGGTCTGGGAAGATCCCACATGCCGCGGAGCAACTAAGCCCACGTGCCACAACTACTGAGCCTGTGCTCTAGAGCCCACGAGCCACAACTACTGAGCCTGCGTGCCACAACTACTGAAGCCCACCCACGTGGAGCCCGTGCTCCGCAACAGGAGAAGCCACCTCAGTGAGGGGAAGATCCCACATGCCGCGGAGCAACTAAGCCCACGTGCCACAACTACTGAGCCTGTGCTCTAGAGCCCACGAGCCACAACTACTGAGCCTGCGTGCCACAACTACTGAAGCCCACCCACGTGGAGCCCGTGCTCCGCAACAGGAGAAGCCACCTCAGTGAGAAGCCCACACACCTCAAGGAAGAGTAGCCCCTGCTCTCCGAAACTAGAGAAAGCCCACGCACAGAAACAAAGACCCAAAACAGCCAAAAATAAAATAAATTAATTAAAAATTAAAAAGCAGCCACACATAGACACTGTATGATTCTATTTATATAAAGTTCAAAAACAGGCAAAACTAATCTATGGGTGATAAAAGTCAGAAGATCTGGGGAAGAAGAGGAAAATTAACTGGAAAGATACACAAGGGAACTTTCTGGAATTATGGCAATATTCTATATGTTAACAATATTGTATATGTTGATTAGGACAGAGTAGGAGAGAGGTTAGGATATACAATTGTTAAAACTCACTAAACTAAGATTTGTACATTTTATCGTATATTAATTATATTGTGATAAAATATACATGTACATTTAATGAAAAGGGGAATAGAAATCATGTTCCAGCCTATAAAAAATGATCTAGAATATTTGAAAAAGATCCAGAAACAAATTAGAAATAAAAATATAATCACTGAACTCAAAAACTGAATAGATTCTGCTTAAAGCTATGGATTATATCAGACCAAGTCTTCTAACAGGAATATTTAAAAACCAGGGGAACACATCTGTTATTTAAAAGATGTTTCCAAACATCAGAGAGTTACCAAAACAGTGAGAACTTGAACCTAGACCTCAGAGAGAAGAGAAGCATAGAGATGGGAGTCAGAAACACAGCTACACTTTTTCCTCTCACAATATTTGCTGAAAGTGACAACAAAGAAGTTGAGAAACTAAGCAAAGCTTCTGGTAGTCTCGAGGGGTAGGGAGATCAACAGTGGAGCCCGGGACTCTGTAAAGTATCCCCAGGATTTCAGGTGGGCGCCTGGAAGAGGTACACCCTTGGAGTAAGACTGATAGCCCTCACAAAGACCAATACCAGGTGAATTTCAAAATGAATTAGATCTTCACCTAGCACAATCGCCTGACTGAAGCAAAAGTATTGGGTGGGCCAAAAAGTGCCTTTGGTTTTTTAAGTAAAAATAAAAGACACATTTTTCATTTTCACCAAGAACTTTATTGAACAACTACCACTACCTTCTGCCAGTTTTCAGGCAACTTCATAATTCCATCTTCCCAAAACTTTTTATCTTTTTGAGCAAAGAGCTGTTCCAGAGCCTTTTACAGTCTTTCAGGGAATTAAAATTTTTTCCATTAAGAGAATTTTGTAAAGACCGAAATAAATGGAAATCTGAAGGTGCAATGTCTGGTGAATATAGTGGATGAATCAGAACTTCCCGGACAAGCTGCAACAGTTTTTGCCTGGTCATCAAAGAAACATGCGGTCTTGCATTATCCTGATGGAAGATTATGCATTTTCTGTTGACTGATTCTGGACGCTTTTTGTCAAATGCCACTTTCAGTTGGTCTAACTGGGAGCAGGACTTCTTGGAATTAATCATTTGGTCTTATGGAAGGAGCTCATAGTAGAGGATTCCCTTACAATCCCACCATATACACAACATCACCTTCTTAGGAAGAAGACTGGCCTTTGGTATGGTTGGTGGTGGTTCATTTCGCTTGCCCCACGATCTCTTCCATTCCACACTGTTGTACAGTATCCACTTTTCATTGCCCACCACAAGTTGTTTTAAAAACGGAACATTTTCATTACATTTCAGTAGACACCTGCATGTGGAAATACACTCAAGGTTTTTTTCACTTAACCTATGTGGAACCCAAACATCAAAGCAATGAACATAACCAAGCTGGTGCAAATGATTTTCAACGCTTGATTTGGATATTTTGAGTATGTCGGCTATCTCCTACATGGTATAAGGTTGATTGTTCTCCATTATTGTTTCGATTTGATTGCTATCAACTTCATCTGGTCTACCCGACTGTTGGACCATCGTCCAGCGAGAAATCTCCAGCAAGAAACTTCAAATCTCCAGCACGAAACTTTGCAAACCATTTTTTGACACGTTCGATCAGTCACAGCACCTTCTCCACACACAGCACAAAACTTTTTGTGCATTTCACTAGTGTTTTTACCTTTCTTAAAATAATGAAGCGGGCTTCCCTGGTGGCGCAGTGGTTAAGAATCCGCCTGCCAATGCAGGGTACACGGGTTCGGGAAGATCCCACATGCCGCGGAGCAACTAAGCCTGTGTGCCACAACTACTGAGCCAGCGTGCCACAACTAGAAGCCACTGCAGTGAGAAGCCCACACACCGTGCAGCAACGAAGACTCAATGCAACCAAAAATAAATAAATTTTAAAAAATAATAATGAAGCACAATATGCCGAAAATGCTGCTTTTTTTCTTCCATCTTCAATATTAAAATGGCAACACAAAAACTCACCAATTTTTTTTTCTTTTTTTAAAGGAAAAATCACTATTTTTTTCTAACACTTTTATGATTTTGTTTTCCACTTTTTTTCTTTTTGTTTTTCGGGGGTTTTTTGTTTGTTTCTTTATTTTTTAACATCGTTATTGGAGTATAACTGCTTTACAATGGTGTGTTAGTTTCTGCTTTAACACAAAGTGAATCAGCTATACATATACATATATCCCCATATCTCTTCCCCCTTGCATCTCCCTGCCTCCCACCCTCCCTATCCCACCCCTCTAGGTGGTCACCAAGCACCAAGCACCAAGCTGATCTCCCTGTGCTATGCAGCTGCCTCCCACTAGCTATCTATTTTACATTTGTTAGTGTATATATGTCCCTGCCACTCTCTCACTTTGTCCCAGCTTACCCTTCCCCCTCCCCATATCCTCAAGTCCATTCTCTAGTAAATCTGCATCTTTATTCCTGTCTTGCCCCTAGGTTCTTCATGATCATTTTTTTTTGTTTTTTAGATTGCATATATATGTGTTAGCATACGGTATTTGGTTTTCTCTTTCTGACTTACTTCACTCTGTATGACAAACTGTAGGTCCATCTACCTCACTACAAATAATTCAATTTCATTTCTTTTTATGGCTGAGGAATATTCCATTCTATAAATGTGCCACATCTTCTTTATCCATTCGTCTGTCAATGGACACTTAGGTTGCTTCCATGTCCTGGCTATTGTAAGTAAAGCTGCAATGAACACTGTGGTACATGACTCTTTTTGAATTATGGTTATCTCAGGATGAATGGCCAGTAGTGGGATTGCTGGGTCGTATGGTAGTTCTATTTTTAGTTTTTGAAGGAACCTCCATACTGTTCTCCATAATCACTGTATCAATTTACATTCCCACCAACAGTGCAGCAAGAGGGTTCCCTTTTCTCCACACCCTCTCCAGCATTTATTGTTTGTAGATTCTTTGATGGTGGCCATTCTGACTGGTGTGAGATGACATCTCATTGTAGTTTTGATTTGGACTTCTCTAATGATTAATGATGTTGAGCATTCTTTCATGTGTTTTTTGGCAATCTGTATATCTTCTTTGGAGAAATGTCTATTTAGGTCTTCTGCCCATTTTTAGATTGGGTTGTTTGTTGTTTTAATATTGAGCTGCTTGTAAATTTTGAAGATTAATCCTTTGTCAGTTGCTTCATCTGCAAATATTTTGTCCCATTCTGGGGGTTATCTTTTCGTCTTGCTTATCGTTTCCTTTGCTGTGCAAAAACTTTGATGATCATCTCAATAGATGCAGAGAAAGCTTTCGACAAAATTCAACACCCATTTATGATAAAAACCCTCCAGAAAGTAGGCATAGAGGGAACTTTTCTTAACATAATAAAGGCCATATATGACAAATCCACAGCCATTATCGACCTCAATGGTGAAAAACTGAAAGCATTTCCACTATGATCAGGAACAAGACAAGGTTGCCCACTCTCACCACTATTATTCAACACAGTTTTGGAAGTTTTACCCACAGCAATCATAGAAGAAAAAGAAATAAAAGGAATCCAAATCAGAAAAGAAGTAAAGCTATCACTGTTTGCATATGACATGATACTATACATAGAGAATCCTAAAGGTGCTACCAGAAAACTACTAGAGCTGATCAATGAATTTGTAAGAATAAACCTACCTAAGGAGACAAAAGACCTGTATGCAGAAAATTATAAGACACTGATGAAAGAAATTAAAGATGATACAAGTAGATGGAGAGATATACCATGTTCTTGGATTGGAAGAATCAACATTGAGAAAATGACTCTACTAACCAAAGCAATCTACAGAGTCAATGCAATCTGTATCAAACTACCATTGGCATTTTTCACAGAACTAGAACAAAAACTTTCACAATTTGTATGGAAACACAGAAGACTCTGAATAGCCAACGCAATCTTGAGAAAGAAAAACGGAGCTGGAGGAAATCAGGCTCCCTGACTTCAGAGTATACTACAAACCTACAGTAATCAAGACAGTATGGTACTGGCACAAACACAGAAATATAGATCAATGGAACAGAATAGAAAGCCCAGAGATAAACCCATGCACATACGGTCACCTTATCTTTGATAAATGAGGCAAGAATATAAAGTGGAGAAAAGACAGCCTCTTCAGTAAGTGGTGCTGGGAAAACTGGACAGCTACATGTAAAAGAATGAAATTAGAACACTCCCTAACACCATGCAAAAAAATAAACTCGAAATGGATTAGAGACCTAAATGTAAGGCCAGACACTGTCAAACTCTTAGAGGAAAACATAGGCAGAACACTCTATGACATAAATCACAGCAAGATCCTTTTTGATCCACCTCCTAGAGAAATGGAAATAAAAACAAAAATAAACAAATGGGACCTAATGAAACTTAAAAGCTTTTGCACAGCAAAGGAAACCATAAACAAGACGAAAAGACAACCCTCAGAATGGGAGAAAATATTTGCAAATGAAGCAACTGACAAAGGATTAATCTCCAAAATTTACAAGCAGCTCATACAGCTCAATATGAAAAAAACAAACAACCCAACCCAAAAATGGGCAGAAGACATAAATAGATTTTTCTCCAAAGAAGATATACAGATTGCCAACAGACACATGAAACAATGCTCAGCATCATTAATAATTACAGAAATGCAAATCAAAACTACAATGAGATATTATCTCACACCGGTCAGAAGGGCCATCATCAAAAAATCTACAAACAGTAAATGCTGGATAGGGTGTGGAGAAAAGGGAACCCCTTTGCACTGTTGGTGGGAATGTAAATTGATACAGCCACTATGGAGAACAGTATGGAGGTTCCTTCAAAAACTAAAAATAGAACTACCATACGACCCAGCAGTCCCACTACTGGGCATATACACTGAGTAAACCATAATTGAAACAGAGTCGTGTACCAAAATGTTCAGTGCAGCTCTATTTACAATAGTCAGGACATGGAAGGAACCTAAGTGTCCATCGACAGATGAATAGATAAAGAAGATGTGGCACATTCATACAATGGAATATTACTCAGCCATAAAAAGGAACGAAACTGGGTTATTTGTAGTGACGTGGATGGACCTCGAAACTGCCATACAGAGTGAATTAAGTCAGAAAGAGAAAAACAAATACCCTATGCTAACACATATATATGGAATCTAAAAAAAAAAATGGTCATGAAGAACCTAGGGGCAAGACAGGAATAAAGATGCAGACGTACTAGAGGATGGACTTGAGGATATGGGGAGGGGGAAGGGTAAGCTGGGACAAAGTGAGAGAGTGGCAGGGACATATATACACTAACAAACGTAAAATAGATAGCTACGGGGAAGCAGCTGCATAGCACAGGGAGATAAGCTCAGTGCTTTGTGACCACCTAGAGGGGTGGGATGGGGAGGGTGGGAAGGAGGGATACGCAAGAGGGAAGAGATACAGGGACATATATATATGTATAACTGATTCTATTTGTTACAAAGCAGAAACTAACACACCATTGTAAAGCAATTATACTCCAATAAAGATGTTAAAAAATAAATAAATAAAATAAAATAACATACCAAAAAAAGCTTTGAAATTTCATTAGGTCCCATTTGTTTATTTTTGTTTTTATTTCCATTACTCTACGAGGTGGATCCAAAAAGATCTTGCTGTGATTTATGTCAAAGAGTGTTTTTCCTATGATTTCCTCTAAGAGTTTTATACTGTCCAGTCTTACATTTAGGTCTCCAATCCATTTTGAGTTAATTTTTGAGTATGGTGTTAGGGAGTGTTCTAATTTCATTCTTTTACATGTAGCTGTCCAGTTTTCCCAGCACCACTTACTGAAGAGGCTGTCTTTTCTTCACTGTATATACTTGCCTCCTTTATCAAAGATAAGGTGATGATATGTGCATGGGGTTATCTCTGGGTTTTCTTTCCTGTTCCATTGATCTATATTTCTGTTTTTCTGCCAGTACAATACTGTCTTGATTACTGTAACTTTGTAGTAGTCTGAAGTCAGGGAGCCTGATTTCCTCCAGCTCCGTTTTTCTTTCTCAAGATGCTTTGGCTATTCAGGGTTTTCTGTGTTTCCATACAAATTGTGAAATATTTTGTTCTAGTTCTGTGAAACATGCCAGTGGTAGTTTGATACAAACTGCATTGCAAGGATTGCATTCAATCTGTAGATTGCTTTGGGTAGTAGAGTCATTTTCACAATGTTGATTCTTCCAATCCAAGAACATGGTATATCTCTCCATCTGTTTCTATCATCTTGAATTTATTTCATCAGTGTCATAATTTTATGGATACAGGTCTTTTGCCTCCTTAGGTACGTTTATTCTTAGATATTTTGCTCTTTTTGTTGCAATGGTAAATGGGAGTATTTTCTTTTTTTTTTTTTTTTTTGCAGTACGCGGGCCTCTCACTGTTGTGGCCTCTCCCATTGCGGACCACAGGCTCCAGATGCACAGGCTCAGTGGCCACGGCTCACGGGCCCAGCCGCTCCGCAGCATGTGGGATCATCCCAGACCGGGGCATGAACCCGTGTGCCCTGCATCAGCAGGCGGACTCCCAACCACTGCGCCACCAGGGAAGCCAGGGAGTATTTTCTTAATTTCACTTTCAGATTTTTCCTCATTAGTGTATAGGAATGCAAGAGATTTCTGTGCATTAATTTTGTATCCTGCTACTTTACAAATTCATTGATTAGCTCTAGTAGTTTTCTGGTAGCATCTTTAGGATACTCAATGTATAGTATCATGTCAGCTGCAGTGACAGCTTTACTTTTTCTTTTCCAATTTGGATTCCTTTTATTTCCTTTTCTTCTCTGACTGCTGTGGCTAAAACTTCCAAAACTATGTAGAATAAGAATGGTGAGAGTGGGCAACCTTGTCTTGTTCCTGATCTTAGTGGAAATGCTTTCAGTTTTTCACCATTAAGAATGATGTTGGCTGTGGTTTTGTTATATATGGCCTTTATTATGTTGAGGTAAGTTCCCTCTACGCCTACTTTCTGGAGGGTTTGTATCATAAATGGGTGTTGAATTTTGTCGAAAGCTTTCTCTGCATTGAGATGATCATATGGTTTTTCTCTTTCAATTTGTTAATATGGTATATCACATTGATTGATTTGCGTATATTGAAAAATCCTTGCATTCCTGGGATAAACCCCATTTGATCATGGTGTATGATCCTTTTAACGTGATGTTGGATTCTATTTGCTAGTACTTTGTTGAGGACTTTTGCATCTATGTTGATCAGTGATATTGGCCTGTAGTTTTCTTTCTTTGTGACATCTTTGTCTGGTTTTGGTAGCAGGGTGATGGTGCCCTCGTAGAATGAGTTTGGGAGTGTTCCTCCTCTGTTATATTTTGGAAGAGTTTGAGAAGGGTAGGTGTTAGTTAGCTCTTCTCTAAATGTTTGATAGAATTTGCCTGTGAATCCATCTGGTCCTGGGCTTTTGTTTGTTGGAAGATTTTTAATCACAGTTTCAATTTCAGTGCTTGTGACTGGTCTGTTCATATTTTCTGTTTCTTCCTGGTTGTCTTGGAACATTGTGTATTTCTAAAAATTTGTCCATTTCTTCCAGGTTGTCCATTTTATTGGCATATAGTTGCTTGTAGTAATGTCTCATGATCCTTTGTATTTCTGCAGTTTCAGTTGTTACTTCTCCATTTTCATTTCTAATTCTATTGAGTCTTCTCCCTTTTTTTCTTGATGAGTCTAGCTAATGGTTTATCAATTTTGTTTATCTTCTCAAAGAACCAGCTTTTAGTTTTACTGATCTTTGCTATCGTTTCCTTCATTTCTTTTTCATTTATTTCTGATCTGATTTTCATGACTTCTTTCCTTCTGCTAACTTTGGGGGTTTTTTTTCTTCTTTCTCTAATTGCTTTAGGTGTAAGGTTAGGTTGTTTATTTGCGATGTTTCTTGTTTCTTAAGGTAGGATTGTGTTGCTATAAACTTCCCTCTTAGAACTGCTCTTGCTGCATCCCATAGGTGTTGGGTCGTTGTGTTTTCACTGACATTTGTTTCTATGTATTTTTTGATTTCCCCTTTGATTTCTTCAGTATCACTTGGTTATTAATTAGTGTATTGTTTAGCCTCCATGTGTTTGTATTCTTCACAGATTTTTTTCCTGTAATTGATATATAATCTCATAGCGTTGTGGTCAGAAAAGATACTTGATATGATTTCAATTTTCTTTAATTTACCAAGGCTTGATTTCTGACCCAAGATATGATCTATCCTGGAGAATGTTCCATGAGCACTTGAAAAGAAAGTGTATTCTGTTGCTTTTAGATGGAATGTGCTATAAATATCAATTAAGTCCATCTTGTTTAATGTATAATTTAAAGCTTGTGTTTCCTTATTTATTTTCATTTTGGATGATTGGTCCATTGGTGAAAGTGGGGTGTTAAAATCCCCTACTATGATTGTGTTACTGTCGATTTCCCCTTTTATGGCTGTTAGTATTTGCCTTATGTATTGAGGTGCTCCTATGTTGGGTGCATATATATTGATAACTGTTATATCTTCTTTTTGGATTGATCCCTTAATCATTATGTAGCATCCTTCTTTGTCTCTTGTAATAATCTTTGTTTTAAAGTCTATTTTGTCTGATATGAGAATTGCTACTCCAGCTTTCTTCTGATTTCTATTTGCATGGAATATCTTTTTCCATCCCCTCACTTTCAGTCTGTATGTGTCCCTAGGTCTGAAGTGGGTCTCTTGTAGACAGCATATATATGGGTCTTGTTTTTGTATCCATTCAGCCAGTCTATGTCTTTCGGTTGGAGCATTTAATCCATTTACATTTAAGGTAATTATCAAGATGTATGTTCCTATTCCCATTTTCTTAATTGTTTTGGGTTTGTTATTGTAGGTCTTTTCCTTCTCTTCTGTTTCCTGCCTAGAGAAGTTCCTCTAGCATTTGCTGTAAAGCTGGTTTGGTGATGTTGAATTCTCTTAGCTTTTGCTTGTCTGCAAAGGTTTTAATTTCTCTGTCAAATCTGAATGAGATCCTTGCTGGGTAGAGTAATCTTGGTTGTAGGTTCTTCTCCTTCATCACTTTGAATATGCCCTGCCACTCCCTTCTGGCTTGCAGAGTTTCTGCTGAAAGATCAGCTGTTAACCTTATGGGGATTCCCTTGTGTGTTATTTGTTGTTTTTCTTTTTCTGCTTTTAATATGTTTTCTTTGTATTTAATTTTTGGCAGTTTGATTATTATGTGTCTTGGTGTGTTTATCCTTGGGTTTATCCTGTATTGGACTCTCTGTGCTTCCTGGACTTGATTGACTATTTCCTTTCCTATAATAGGGAAGTTTTCCACTATAATCTCTTCAAATATTTTCTCAGTCCCTTTCTTTTTCTCTTCTTCTTCTGGGACCCCTATAATTCGAATGTTGGTGCGTTTAATGTTGTCCCAGAGGTATCTGAGACTCTTCTCAAATTTTTTTTTTTTTTTTTTGCAGTACACGGGCCTCCCACCTCCGTGGCCTCTCCTACCGTGGAGCACAGGCTCCAGGTCCAGTGGCCATGGCCCACAGGCCCAGCCACCCCACGGCACGTGGGATCCCCCTGGACCGGGGCACGAACCCGCGCCCCCCACACCGGCAGGCGGACTCCCAACCATTGTGCCACCAGTGAAGCCCTTTCCTCAATTCTTTTCATTCATTTTCCTTTATTCTGCTCTGCAGTAGTTATTTCCACTATGTTATCTTCCAGGTCACTTATCCGTTTTTCTGCCTCAGTTATTCTGTTATTGATCCCTTCTAGAGAATTTTTTTTTTTTTTTTTTTTTTGCGGTACGCGGGCCTCTCACTGTTGTGGACTCTCCCATTGCGGAGCACAGGCTCCAGACACGCAGGCTCAGCAACCATGGCTCATGGGCCTAGCCACTCCACTGCATGCAGGATCTTCCCAGACCGGGGCACGAATCCGCGTCCCCTGCATCGGCAGGCAGACTCTCAACCACTGCGCCACCAGGGAAGCCCTTTCCTCAATTCTTTTCATTCTTTTTCCTTTATTCTGCTCTGCAGTAGTTATTTCCACTATTTTATCTTCCAGGTCACTTATCCTTTCTTCTGCCTCAGTTATTCTGCTATTGATTCCTTCTAGAGAGTTTTTAATTTCATTTATTGTGTTATTCATCATTGTTTGTTTGCTCTTTAGTTCTTCTAGGTCCTTGTTAAACATTTCTTGTATTTTCTCCATTCTATTTCCACGATTTTGTATCATCTTTACTATAATTATTCTGAATTCTTTTTCAAGTAGACTGCCTATGTCCTCTTCCTTTGTTAGGTCTGGTGGGTTTTTACCTTGCTCCTTCATCTGTTATGTGTTTCTCTGTCTTCTCATTTTGCTTAACGTACTGTGTTTGGGGTCTCCTTTTTGCACGCTGCAGGTTCGTAGTTCCCGTTGTTTTTGGTGTCTGCCCCCAGTGGCTAAGGTTGGTTCAGTGGGTTGTGTAGGCTTCCTGGTGGAGGGGACTAGTGCCTGTGTTCTGGCGGATGATGCTGGATCTTGTCTTTCTGGTGGGCAGGTCCATGTCTGCTGGTGTGTTTTGGGGTGTCTGTGGCCTTATTATGAGTTTAGGCAGCTTCTCTGCTAATGGGTGGGGTTGTTTTCCTGTCTTGCTAGTTATTTGGCATAGGGTGTCCAGCATTGTAGCTTGCTGGTAGTTGAGTGGAGCTGGGTCTTGGTGTTGAGATGGAGCCCTCTGGGAGATTTTTGCCATTTGTTGTTACGTGGAGCTGGGAGGTCTCCTGTGGACTAATGTCCTGAACTTGGCTCTCCCACCTCAGTGGCACAGTCCTGATGCCTGGCTGGAGCACCAAGCGCCTGTCATCCACAAGGCTCAGAATAAAAGGGAGAAAAAAAAGAAAAAAAGAAGAAGATATGAAATAAAATGAAATAAATGAAATGAAATAAAGTAAAATAAAAGTTACTAAAGTAAAAATTATGAAAAAAAATGTTTTAAGTAATTTTAAAAAGAAAGAAAGAAGAGAGCAACCAAACCAAAAAACAAATTCACCAATGATAACAAGCACTAAAAACCATACTAAAAAAAAAAATGGACAGACAGAACCCTAGGACAAATGGTAAAAACAAAGCTATACAGACAAAATCATACACATACACACTCACAAAAAGAGAAAAGGGGAAAAAATATATATATATCGTTGCTACCAAAGTCCACCACCTCAATTTGGGATGATTTGTTGTCTATTCAGGTATTCCACAAATACAGGGTACAGCTGGATCTTGTCTTTCTGGTGGGCAGGTCCATGTCTGCTGGTGTGTTTTGGGGTGTCTGTGGCCTTATTATGAGTTTAGGCAGCTTCTCTGCTAATGGGTGGGGTTGTTTTCCTGTCTTGCTAGTTATTTGGCATAGGGTGTCCAGCATTGTAGCTTGCTGGTAGTTGAGTGGAGCTGGGTCTTGGTGTTGAGATGGAGCCCTCTGGGAGATTTTTGCCATTTGTTGTTACGTGGAGCTGGGAGGTCTCCTGTGGACTAATGTCCTGAACTTGGCTCTCCCACCTCAGTGGCACAGTCCTGATGCCTGGCTGGAGCACCAAGCGCCTGTCATCCACAAGGCTCAGAATAAAAGGGAGAAAAAAAAGAAAAAAAGAAGAAGATATGAAATAAAATGAAATAAATGAAATGAAATAAAGTAAAATAAAAGTTACTAAAGTAAAAATTATGAAAAAAAATGTTTTAAGTAATTTTAAAAAGAAAGAAAGAAGAGAGCAACCAAACCAAAAAACAAATTCACCAATGATAACAAGCACTAAAAACCATACTAAAAAAAAAAATGGACAGACAGAACCCTAGGACAAATGGTAAAAACAAAGCTATACAGACAAAATCATACACATACACACTCACAAAAAGAGAAAAGGGGAAAAAATATATATATATCGTTGCTACCAAAGTCCACCACCTCAATTTGGGATGATTTGTTGTCTATTCAGGTATTCCACAAATACAGGGTACATCAAGTTGATTGTGGCGATCTAATCCACTGCTCCTGAGGCTGCTGGGAGAGCTTTCCCTTTCTCTTCTTTGTTGGCACAGCTCCTGGGATTCAGCTCTGGATTTGGCCCTGCCTCTGCATGTACGTCGCCTGAGGGCGTCTGTTCTTCGCTCAGACAGGACCGGGTTAAAGGAGCAGCTGATCTGGGGGCTCTGGTTCTCTCAGGCCAGGGGGAGGGAGGGGTACGGAATGTTGGGCCAGCCTGCGGCAGAGCCCAGCGTGACGTTGCAATAGCCTGAGGCACGCCGTGTGTTCTCCCGGGGAAGTTGTCCCTGGATCACCGGACCCTGGCAGTGGCCGGCTGCACAGGCTCCTGGGAGGGGAGGTGTGGATAGTGACCTGTGCTTGCACACAGGCTTCTTGGTGGCTGCAGCAGAAGACTTAGCGTCTCATGCCCGTCTCTGGGGTCCATGCTGACAGCCGCAGCTCGCGCCCATCTCTGGAGCTCCTTTGAGCAGCACTCTTAATCCTCTCTCCTCGTGCACCAGTAAACAACGGGGCAAGAAAAAATCTCTTGCCTCCTCGGCAGCTCCAGACTTTTTCCCAGACTCCCTCCCGGCTAGCTCTGACGCAGTAGTCCCTTCAGGCTGTGTTCACGCAGCCAACCCCAGTCCTCTCCCTGGGATCCACCGAAGCCGGAGCCTCAGCTCCCAGCCCCCACCCATAGCGGTGGCTGAGCAGACAAGCCTCTCGGGTTGGTGAGTGCTGGTCAGCACTGATCCTCTGTGCGGGAATCTCTCCGCTTTGCCCTCGGCACCCCTGTTGCTGCACTCCCCTCCGTGGCTCCGAAGCTTCCCTGCTCCGCCACCCGCAGTCTCCGCCCGCCCGCGAAGGGCCTTCCTAGTGTGTGGAAACCTTTCCTCCTTCACAGCTCCCTCCCACTGGTGCAGGTCCCATCCCTATTGTTTTGTCTTTGTTTCTTCTTTTTTTCTTTTGCCTTACCCAGGTATGTGGGGAGTTTTTTGCCTTTTGGGGGGTCTGAGGTGTTCTGCCAGCGTTCAGTATGTGTTCTGTAGGAGTTATTCTACATGTAGATGTATTTCTAATGTATTTTTGGGGAGGGAGGTAATCTCCATGTCTTACTCTTCTGCCATCTCGCAGCTCCCCCACCAATTTGGATAAGTCTTTTTTTAAATGCATGCTGATATGACAGCTGTCACATACAATCTAACAAAATTGTTTCGAATGAAGTTAAAGACAACTAAGTACTACTAGAGCCATCTTATGGAAAAAAACCGAACGAAACTTTTGGCCCACCCAATAAATCATCTTTGGAGGAAAATACCAACCACAGCCTCAAATTATTTCTACAATTTTTCAAACACAATGTCTCTCATTCACTGAAAAACTAGGCAAGGGCCCCAGAGGGTATTCAAGACAGTTGCCCACCACTCGATGCCTGCTTTGGTTCCTCAAGCACCTTCACCGTGCTCAAGAAGTTTAGGAAACTTACAATTCAGAAGTAGAAAAGGAGACTCGAAGTTTATCAGGAATCACTCTTAGGAGATTCACCCAAGAGAGGAAAACTTGGCCCCTCATTTGGTTTTGTGGCAGTATCTCAAAAAATTCCAGGGCTTCCCTGGTGGCGCAGTGGTTGAGAGTCCGCCTGCCTATGCAGGGCACACGGGTTCGTGCCCCGGTCCGGGAAGATCCCACATGCCACGGAGCAGCTGGGCCCATGAGCCATGGCCGCTGAGCCTGAGTGTCCAGAGCCTGTGCTCCACAGCGGGAGAGGCCACAACAGTGACAGGCCCGCGTACCGCAAAAAAAAAAAAAAAATTCCCGACGACAGGATCAGCCTCATGGACTGGGACAGTGCCACTCCAGAAAAGAGAGGAAAGAAAGAAACCCCACTGAAAAGAGACTTGTTCCAACAATGACTGTTTCTCAGGGATAATTTTTCAATTCTCACCACCATAAGGTAAATCTGAACAATCATTATTTCACACAGCACTATCCTTCAGGCATAATGTGTCTGCCCATCTTAGAGAAAGATAAGGATTATAGTTTAGCAGTCACAACTAAACATGTCATATTAGGAATACAGAAATTTCTAAATAAGCTGAATATTCAAGATCAAAATTGTGTAAGAGGTTTAAGAATTCACTGCCAAAACAGAGTATTTTTAACAAGTCTGTGAACAAACCCGGAACTTGTACCACTGTACATATCAACCAATGATATCTTTCTTAAAAATGGATACTTAGGTAAAAACTTTTTTAGAAGATGTTTGCAAACTCTAATTTTACTATCTAAACCTACTATTAACTTAGCTGAAAGCTTGTACTTGTCTCCATTTTTGTGATTTGTATACATATCTAAATTTGCTGAATTGCCCTTAATTTTCTCATGCATGGTTTCTCCCTTGAGTCTTTTTTGAGTTGTTACATAAAACTTTCCTGTATTTAATATTGATGTCAGTATCTCAACTGCTACAAAATCATGCATTTTTATACTATAAATACTCTACTACCTGGTTTCCTTTGCTTCCTTATTGTTCCAGTTATTAAGCTAAGCCTTCTATACTTTGCTCTTTGATGTTGCAGCTGAGACTCTGTAAACCACATTTCTGCCTTACCAGCTGGCTCCCTGTTTGGCTCTGCAATAAGAGGTGCCAGAGGCAGAGTACAAGAATGGAAGGGGAATAAGGGACTTTCTCCTGTTGGCTTCCTGTCTGCTTCCTGTTCCTGTGAGCATAACCTTAGCAATACTTCTTCATCCAGGCAGTAGGAGTTCTTTCCCACAGCAGCAGCTGCATTCAACTTGCAGTTTTTCAGCTGTAGCAGAACAAGCCTCACTGGATACCCTCAAAGACACAAGCATCAGCCAGCTGGGCCCCCTTCTCAAGAGGTCTAGATCCCAAACTCATGAGGCCCTACCTCTGGTCCACCAGGACCAGATGAGCAGTACCCTCTCTCCAAAGGCCTACACTTTAGCTTCATGAGGGCCCTCCTCCAAGTGTGCAAATTTTAGTAATTCTAGCTTCTTACCTTTGCTCCCCCAGCTTTAGGGATGTTATCTGCACTTGCTACCCTTCTAACACTTGAGAGTCCTTATTTTTGGTTTGTTTTCAGAAACCTAGTCAACAAATGTATAGCTGGTTAACAATTCTTCATGTTAAAATAATTGGTGTATCTCTCCAATCAATTAGTTCTCCTTTGACTTCTCTCTTCACTGTTTTACAGTTTACAGAATACAACTTTGCACATATTTTGATAGATGTGGATCTGATTACTTTATTTTTGGGTGCTATTTTAAATGGTACTCTTAAAATGAGTTAAAGGATTGAAGGACTCATTATTGTTAAGATGTCAGTCCTCCCCATATTCATCTATAAATTCAATACAATCCAAACCAAAATCTTAGTAGTTTTTTAAATTTTTTTTCAGAGAGCTGATCCTAAAATTTATATAGAAATGTACAGGGAATCAAATTAACCAAAACAATTTTGAAAAGGAACAACAAAGTTGGAGAGTCCACAATACCTGTTTTCAAAATGATATAGCACTATAGTGATCAGGATAGTTTGGTATTAGTGAAAGGATAGACATACAGATGAGAGATGAGGAACAAAATAGAGATAACAGACCCTCACATATATGATTAATTGATTCTCAACAAAGTATCACTGCAATCCAATGGAGAAAAGACAGTATTTTCAAGAAATGGTGGTGGAGCAATTAGACAACCATATAAAAAAAAAAATCCAACCCATACTCACACCATACACATTTTTGAATAAATAACCATTAATTTTTATCATCAACTATTTTCACTAGAAGAATCTCTAAAAATATTTCAGGAAGAAGAAATCATAGCAAAATGAAAATGTGAGAAAAGAAATTGATAAACGTGGGTAAATCTATACAAATATTCATTACTTGTATAAGACAACAGTAATATCTAATTTGTAGAGTTTTAAAATGATTTTAAAAAATACTACATAAGAGCTTCCCTGGTGGTGCAGTGGTTGAGAGTCCGCCTGCAGATGCAGGGGACACAGGTTCGTGCCCCGGTCCGGGAAGATCCCACGTGTCGTGGAGCAGCTGGGCCCATGAGCCATGGCCACTGAGCCTGCGCGTCCGGAGCCTGTGCTCCGCAACGGGAGAGGCCACAGCAGTAAGAAGCCCGCGTACCACAAAAAAAAAAAAAAAATACTACATAAAACGTCCAACATAGGAAAGGGCAAGTGGGACTGAGGTGAAATAATATATTTGTATCTTTCAGGAAAAGTATTAAAATACTTAATTTTCAATTTTAAGCTAAACATGTATATTAAAATACGAAGAGCAGCTATTAAAAAACTAAACCAGTAAAAATTAAAAAAACAAAATGTATAACTTCCAGAACAGTATAGACAAAATGGAATCAAACAAAAACTAAAGGAATCCTAAGATCGCTAAGAAAAGCACTGAAAATGTGGGCAAACAGAAAGCCCCAAAATTATATACAAATATAGTATAAAAAAAATAGTGATCATAAAGAAGAAAAACTGTTTGTGCTCAGAAGTTAAAGAGACTGTCATTTTGGATGACAAACAAAATCCAGCTGTGTGCTATTTATAAGAGATACACCTAAAATATGACACAAAATATTTGAAAGTAAAGACTAAGAAAGACATACCATGCATACATTAACTAACAGAACTGATAGATAGCTCTGTAATAATATCAGGTAAAATATAATTTAACAAAAAACATTGTTAAAGATAAAGAAGATCACTACCTAATGATAAAAATTTCAATTCTCAAAAACACATAAGTATTCTACACTTGTATGCAACTAATAACCTATCTAGGGAGGAGTCAAGATGGAGGTGTGGGAAGATGCAGAGTTAGTTTCTCCCCACAGCTGGGTGCCTGCTTGCCGCTGATGGAGAACTCTGACCCCCAAGGGTCAGAGGAACCCAGAGCGAACTGGTAGGATGTAGGGGAACAGAGGGGGGAGTAGAAGTGGAAGCCAAACAAGAATGTCGCCCCTGAGGCCAGGGAGATCAGGAGAGACAGGTGGGAGGGACTCTCCAGAAAAAGTGGGAGAGGAGCAGAGGGCGATCGCCTGGCCCACTTGGGCCAGGGAGCCTGCTGAGCTCCAAAGCCCCATCCAGGCTGCATGGGTCTTGGGGATATAGGAGGGAGGCGGGGGAGATCAGGAGAGGCAGGCAGGAGGGGCACTCCAGGAGGAGCGGGAAAGGAACGGAGAACAGTTGCACTGCCCACTCAGGCCCAGGGAGCCTGCTGAGCTCCCGGGCCGACCCCTGCCCTCCAAGCCCCCTCCAGGCTGCATGGGTCCTTGTGGGCAAAGGAGGGAGGCCAGGAAGTTCAGGAGAGGCAGGTGGAAGGGGCCCTCCCAGACCCCAGACCAGAGGAGCAGGAGAGGGGAAGATGGCATTTGCCCTGCCCACTCAAACCCAGGAAGCCTACTGGATCCCAGGTGAGGTCCCTTGACCTCTGAGACCAGGGTGGGGAGCACGCCTGGGCCCCTTGTGTT
Source organism: Physeter macrocephalus (assembly GCF_002837175.3). Lineage (NCBI taxonomy): Eukaryota > Metazoa > Chordata > Mammalia > Artiodactyla > Physeteridae > Physeter > Physeter macrocephalus. Next base: position 48,326,829 of record NC_041225.1, read on the forward strand.
CCTTGAGCAAAAGCCCCTCCCCTCACAGCCCGCAGGGCCTTTTTCAGCCATGTGAGTCCTGAGCATCGGCCCCGCCCACTGCCCAAACCTCACCCTTGCTTACGTCCAGCTCTCCACAGCCAAGGATTTCCCCTCCCGGCCCTTTTTTTTTCTTTTTCCTACTCCTCTTTTTACTATTGTGGTACTGATGTTCCTTCCAGTAGTTGATCTGTCAGTATTTTTCTTTTTACATTCTTTCTAACATATCAGTTACTTTGCTAGTCTAATTTTATTTTTTACTTCATTATTCTCTTTTTTTTTTTCCTTTTTTTTTGCAACCCCACACAGCTTTCAGGATGTTGATTCGCAAGCCTGAGGTCAGGCGGAAGCTCCTGCAGTGGGAGCTCTGAGTCTGAACTACTGAACTAACATGGAACCTGAGTCTGAACTACTGGACTAATATTCCAAAAAAGAATATTCCTAATATTCCCTCTTAGAAATACCCCAGGGAATATTCATCAGAGTGAGGTCTCACAGAGATCCTCATCTCAGCACCAAGATCCAGCTCTATCCAATAGCCTACAAACTTCAGTGTTGGAAGCTTCAGGCCAAACAACCAGTAAAACAGGAACACAATCCAACTCATTAAAAAAAACAAAGATGTGACGGCAAAAAAATATGTCACAGATGAAGGAGCAAGGTAAAAAGCTACAAAACCAAATAAACGAAGAGGACATAGGCAATCTACCTGAAAAAGAATTCAGAGTAATCATAATAAAAATGATCCAGAATCTCAGAAATAGAATGGAAGCATGGATTGAGAAAGTAGAAGAAATGTTCAACAAAGACTAGAAGAACTAAAGAACAAACAAACAGAGATGAACAACACAATAACTGAAATGAAAAATACACCAGAAGGATTCAATAACAGAATAAAAGAGGCAAAAGAACGAATACGTGAGCTGGAAGATAAAATGGTGGAAATAACTGCCAAGGGGCAGAATAAAGAAAAAAGAATACAAAGAATTGAAGACAATCTCAGAGACCTCTGAACAACACTAAAAGCACCAACATTCGAATTATAGGGGTCCCAGAAGAAGAGAAAAAGAAAGGGGTTGAGAAAATATTTCACGAGATTATAGTGGCAAACTTCCCTAACATGGGAAAGGAAACAGTCACCCAAGTACAGGAAGCACAGAGAGCCCCAGAGGGGATAAACCATAGGAAAAACACACCAAGACACATATTAATCAAACTAACAAAAATTAAATTCAAAGAAAAAATATTAAAAACAGCAAGGGAAAAACAAAAAATAACATACAAAGGAATCCCCATGAGGTTAACAGCTGATTTTTCAGTGGAAACTCTGCAGGGCAGAAGGGACGGGCAGGATGTACTTAAAGTGATGAAAGAGAAACACCTACAACCAAGATTACTCTACCCAGCAAGGATCTCATTCAGATTCGATGGAGAAGTCAAAAGCTTTTCAGACACACAAAAGCTAAGAGAATTCAGCACCACCAAACCAGCTTTACAACAAATGCTAAAGAAACTTCTCTAGGCGCAGAACACAGGAGAAGAAAAAGACCCACAAAAACAAACCCAAAACAATTAAGAAAATGGTAATAGGAACATACATATCAATAATAACCTTGAATGCACAATAATAGTGGGGGACTTTAACACCTCACTTACACCAATGGACAGATCATCCAAAACGAAAATGAATAAGAAAACAGAAGCTTCAAAAGACACAACAGACCAAATAGATTTAATTCATATTTATAGGACATTCCATCCAAAAACAGGAGATTACACTTTCTTCTCAAGTGCACACAGAACATTCTACAGGATAGACCACATCTTGGGTCACAAATCAAGCCTCAGTAAATTTAAGAATACTGAAAAAATATCAAGCATCTTTTCTGACCACAACGCTATGAGATTAGAAATGAATTACAGGGAAAAAAACGTAAAAAACACAAACACATGGCGGCTAAACAATACGTTACTAAATAACCAAGAGATTACTGAAAAAATCAAAGAGGAAATCAAAAAATACCGAGAGACAAATGACAATGAAAACATGACGATCCAAAACCTATGGGATGAAGCAAAAGCAGTTCGAAGAGGGAAGTTTACAAGCCTACCTCAAGAAACAAGAAAAATCTCAAACAATCTAACCTTACACATAAAGGAACTAGAGAAAGTAGAACAAACAAACAAAACCCAGAGTTAGCAGAAGGAAACAAATCATAAAGATCAGAGCAGAAATAAATGAAATAGAAACAAAGAAAAAAATAGCAAAGATCAATAAAACTAAAAGCTGGTTCTTTGAGAAGATAAACAAAATGGATAAACCATTAGCCAGACTCATCAAGAAAAAGAGGGAGAGGACTCAAATCAATAATATTAGAAATGAAAAAGGAAAAGTTACAACAGATACTGCAGAAATACAAAGCATCCTAAGAGACTAACACAAGCAACTCTATGCCAATAAAATAGACAACCTGGAAGAAATGGACAAATTCTTAGAAAGGTATAACCTTCCAAGACTGCACCAGGAAGAAATAGAAAATATGAACAGACCAATCACAAGTCATGGAATTGAAACTGTGATTAAAAATCTTCCAACAAACAAAAGTCCAGGACCAGATGGCTTCACAGGTGAATTCTATCAAACATTTAGAGAAGAGCTAACACCCATCCTTCTCAAACTCTTCCAAAAAATTGTAGAGGAAGAACACTCCCAAACTCATTCTATGAGGCCACCATCACCCTGATACGAAATCAGACAAAGATACTACAAAAAAAGAAAATTACAGACCAATATCACTGATGAATATAGATGCAAAACACCTCAGTGAAATACTAGCAAACAGAATTCAACGACACATTAAAAGGATCATACACCATGATTAAGTGGGATTTATCCCAGGGATGCAAGGATTCTTCAGTATATGCAAATCAATCAATGTGTTACACCGTATTAACAAACTGAAGAATAAAAACCATATGATCATCTCAACAGATGCACAAAAAGCTTCTGACAAAATTCAACACCGATTTATGATGAAAACTCTCCAGAAAGTGGGCATAGAGGGAACAACCTCAACATAATAAAGGCCATATATGACAAACCCACAGCAAACATCATTCTTGATGGTGAAAAACTGAAAGCATTTCCTCTAAGATCAGGAACAAGACAAGGATGTCCACTCTAACCACTATTCTTCAACGTAGTTTTGGAAGTCCTGGCCACAGCAATCAGAGAAGAAGAAGAAATAAAAGGAACACAAATTGTGAAAGAAGTAAAACGGTCACTGTTTTCAGATGACATGAGAATCCTAAGGCTGCCACCAGAAAACTACTAGGGCTAACCAATGAATTTGGTAAAGTTGCAGGACACAAAATTAATGCACAGAAACCTCTTGCATTCCTATACACTAATGATGAAAAATCTGAAAGAGAAATTAAGGAAACACTCCCATTTACCACTGCAACAAAAAGAATAAAATACCTAGGAATAAACCTACCTAGGGAGACAAAAGACCTGTATGCAGAAAACTATAA
>NC_041225.1:48331150-48357896 GCF_002837175.3 Physeter macrocephalus
AACCCAATCCAAAAATGGGCAGAAGACCTAAATAGACATTTCTCCAAAGAAAACAAACAGATGGCCAAGAAGCACATGAAAAGCTGCTCAACATCACTAATTATTAGAGAAATGCAAATCAAAACTACAATGAGGGGCTTCCCTGGGGGCACAGTGGCTGAGAGTCCACCTGCCGATGCAGGGGACACGGGTTCGGGCTCCGGTCCAGGAGGATCCCACATGCCGCGGAGTGGCTGGATCCATGAGCCATGGCCGCTGAGCCTACGTGTCCAGAGCCTGTGCTCCGCAATGGGAAAAGCCACAACAGTGAGAGGCCCACATACCGCAAAAAAAAAAAAAAAAAAAAAAAACCTACAATGAGGTATCACCTCACACCAGTCAGAATGGGCACCATCAGAAAATCTACAAACAACGAATGCTGGAGAGGGTGTGGAGAAAAGGGAACCCTCTTGCACTGTTGGTGGGAAGGTTAATTGATACAGCCACTATGGAGAACAGTATGGAGGTTCCTTAAAAAATTAAAAGTAGAACTACCATATGACCCAGCAATCCCAGTACTGGGCATATACCCAGAGAGAACCATAATTCAAAAAGACACATGCACCCCAATGTTCACTGCAGCTCTATTTACAATAGCCAGGTCATGGAATCAACCTAAATGCCCACTGACAGCCAAATGGATAAAGAAGGTGTGGTACATATATACAATGGAATATTACCCAGCCATAAAAAGGAACGAAATTGGGTCATTTGTAGAGACATGGATGGATCTACAGACTGTCATACAGACTGAAGTAAGTCAGAAAGAGAAAAACAAATATTGTATATTAACGCATATATGTGGAATATATGTGGAACCTAGAAAACTGGTACAGATGAACCGATTTGCAGGGCAGAAATTGAGACACAGATGTAGAGAACAAACGTATGGACACCAAGGGGGTAAAGTGGGGGTGGTGGTGTGATGAAGTGGGAGATTGGGATTAACATATATACACTAATATGTATAAAATGGATAACTAATCAGAACCTGCTGTATAAAAAAATAAATAACATAAATTTTTTAAAAATGATCCAGTGAAGAGGAAAATGATGATGGAGGAACTGGAATGGAAATGAAGGTGGCTGCAGAAGCTGTGCCCCTGAGTAGACACGAGGAGGTAGGACAGAATGCCAAAGGTGGACAAATTTAGGAGCCTCAGAATTAAATTGAGAATAAGAGGAAGGAGGAAGGAGCAGAAGGGGAGAGACAGAGTGGGAGGGTGGAGGTAGGGATGGGTGGCGGTGCAGGTTCTCTTCTGGTGGCTTCCGCTGTCTCACAGAAATAGGACAGAAGATCTCAACTGTCACGGGTTATAATGGAGAGCCATGTAGTCCCTGCTCCAGCCACCTCCCAGGCCCTGTGGAGTGGGAGCTGGAGCTCTTGGAAGCGGCTTGCACGGCTGATACCATTTATTCGAGGTGCAGGCCCGTCCCTACACGCAGAGGCAAGGATTCCAGAGCCCTCGCAAACCACGGCCGCCCCCAAACTGCAGAGGCCGACCTGCCCCGCCGACCACGCCCCCTCAGATGTGGCTGCTGAACCATGCAAGCAGCTCTGGCCAAACACAGAGAGGAAGATACCGGGCCCTCACAACGACCGTGTGTTCTAGAACGTTCCTCTCAGGCAACCTGCAAGCCACAGACGCGTCGTCGGCCTCAGAAGATGAGGGCTCTCTCTGAGGAGAGCAAGGCGACTCACCTCCACTCAGCCCCAGGGCTGTTCGAGCGTCGTCGGGGATCCGCGTCACTCATATCTGGTGCACCTCCTCTCAGGCGTCCGGCCCTCAGCTGACCCGGAAGCAGACGCGCGCCCGCTGCGCCGCAAGACCCGCGAGACCCGCAAGACCCGCGAGACCCGTGCCCACTGGGACCTGTACCCGCCCCTCCCTCCCACCCTGGGTGTCATCTACGCCTGAGCAAGGTTCCCTGAAGGGCTGTCCTGGGGGCAGCGGAACATCCTGAAAACCGCGGGTGGTGAGCACATTTCTGTCTCCTGTGGAAACAGGAACAGGTCCTCCCTTAGGCAATGAACCTCGCTCCAGTGTCCGCGCTTCAGCAAACCTGAGCCAGGCATCACCGTAACCCTTCGGTGCGTACAAGCGAGGGCAGGGTGGGCAGTAGACGTTATTACACGAAGCCTTGTGTGGAGAAATGATCAGAAATAGCTGTGGAATTGGTCAAATGGGGGGCGACGAGAGGAGGGGGGAGGAAACCTCCAAATTTAACTAGGGTGCACAAGGACTTTGGATTTACAGGCTAGCAGGAAAATGAGAAGCCGTGGGAAGTTTCTTTATGTGGACTCAGTAGAGCTGGGTCTTAGTGTGAGTGCACCCGCACCCCGACCCCTCCCCAGCTCCACCCGACGCAGCAGCCCCCTGCACTCTCCATCCTCAGTAGCGAAATGGGTACATCAGTAGCCATGGTTTTTGATGTGCAGGCCCCGAGATACCGTGATTTTTCATAATGTCCTCCTTATACCGTTTCCTTTTGAAACAGTTTCCAGTGTCTTTTATCAAAATCATGTGAAGGTTTCTTTCCAGTGCACCCAGTTTAAATTGCAGAAAAATCCAAAGGATCACAGATCTAAGACTTAAGTGTTTTTTTTAATAAATTTATTTATTTTATTTATTTTATTTTTGGCTGCATTGGGTCTTCGTTGCTGCGCGCAGGCTCTCTCTAGTTGCAGAGAGCAGGGGCTACTCTTGGTTGCGGTGCGTGGGCTTCTGATCGCGGTGGCTACTCTTGTTGCGGAGCACGAGCTCTGGGCACGGGCTTCAGGAGTTGTGGTGCACGGGCTCAGTAGTTGTGGCTCACGGGCTCTAAAGTGCAGGTTCAGTAGTTGTGGTGCACGGGCTTAGTTGCTCTGCGGCATGTGGGATCTTCCTGGACCAGGGCTCGAACCCGTGTCCCCTGCATTGGCAGGCGAATTCTTAACCACTGCGCCACCAGGGAAGCCCTTAAGTGTGTTTTGATACTCTTAAACAGTAGGTCAAATTTTGTAGCCCCTTGTCCAGATGCAAAAGGAAAATACTGAGTCAACATGAAGCAGGCTTTACATTGGTTAGATAGATTTTTAAATTTGATTTATATTTTTAAAAATTTAAGAGTTTAGTTGAGGTATAATTGATACATAATCAACTGCACATATTTAAAGTGTACAATTTTATAAGTTTTAGGATATATGTACACCTGTGAAACCAACAATCGAGATAGTGAACTTACCCAGCGCTTCGAAAAGTTTCTTTGTGCCCCTTTGTAACACCCAGGGCTCGAACCCGTGTCCCCTGCATTGGCAGGCGAATTCTTAACCACTGCGCCACCAGGGAAGCCCTTAAGTGTGTTTTGATACTCTTAAACAGTAGGTCAAATTTTGTAGCCCCTTGTCCAGATGCAAAAGGAAAATACTGAGTCAACATGAAGCAGGCTTTACATTGGTTAGATAGATTTTTAAATTTGATTTATATTTTTAAAAATTTAAGAGTTTAGTTGAGGTATAATTGATACATAATCAACTGCACATATTTAAAGTGTACAATTTTATAAGTTTTAGGATATATGTACACCTGTGAAACCAACAATCGAGATAGTGAACTTACCCAGCGCTTCGAAAAGTTTCTTTGTGCCCCTTTGTAACACCCCCATTCTGCCCTTTTTGGCTTTCCCTTACTGCTCAGGTGACCATGATTTACTTTCTGACACTACAGATTAGTTTGTATTTTCTAGAATTTTCTATAAATAGAATCATGTAGTATTTACTCTTTATTGTCTAGCTTCTGCCATTCTGCATAATGACTTTTAGATTCATTCATGTCCTTGCATGTATCAGCAGTTCATTCCTTATATTGGTGAGTAGTATTCTTACATGCATGCACCACCATTTATCTTTTTACTTATTGATGGCTGTTTTGGTTGTTTCCATTTTTTGGCTATTACAAATAAAGCTGCTGTGAATATTGTTTAATAATTATAATAGAAAATATGAGCAAAATATCACCTATGAAAGTAGGAGACAGCAAATGGACTATGAGAATACGATAGGACTGCTGAGCAGGTGCAAAGGCTCCGTTGAAGTTTGTAGTATGAATTTAGAGTAAGACCAATCAGCATGGTTTTGTATATTTTTCCAGCCATCTTCAGCTGCATGAGTATAGGCATAGAGAAGACAGAGAATTACATTTAACCAAGGTTAGAGTTTTGCTCTAAGAATGCTACAAAGCAAAAGAGAAGCAAGATATTTGAGAGTGCATCCAAGAGAGGAAGAATACTGGTTGGACATCAAGTTTGCAGAAGGACATGATTGTGTTTGTGTTTGAGTGTATATATAAACAGGTGGGTAATTTTATAATTATAATCTCAGTAAACATAGTTGATGAATTATGGTTTCAATCCTTTTCAAAACTGCCAGCTTAAGAAGCTCTCAGCTCATAATAAGAGACATGAAAAAGAGAGAATGGGTGGTTTATTTGTAGGACTCTGGGGCATTCCAGAAAGGCTATTCAAACATAGTTGAAGGGAATTCAGCAAATAAATAGGATGGACTCACCCATATCCACCTTTTTCTCTGCCACTCTCCATGGCTCATCCCCAAGCTGTAAGAGGATGGATTTGTGTGTTGATACACACTGCAGGAGATCTGTAGTGGTCTGAACGAAGTATATTTCCACAATGAAAAGTCACAACATACACAAATGCAGATAGAGTCTGCATAGAATTCTAGAAGGAGCACTGGTCCGCTAAACAAGTAAACCTAGGCTCAGGTCCCAGTGTACCATGCCCTAACAGGCAAGTCTCCTAACCTTGCTGAGCCATTGTTTCCCCATCTGGAAAATGGGATCATTCTTAATCTGCCCACTTCACAGAGTTATTAGGATGACCCTTGGCTCTAGAGAACAGAGAGTACGTCTATCTCAGTTATTCGAACCCTTGTATCTTGCACAGTGCTGGGCTCATAGTAAACTCAGCCAACATTGATGGTTAAATAATAGATCAAATGATGGACGTGAAAGAACATTTTTAAACTAGTAAGTATGACACAAATGTTAAAGAACTGCATTCCTTTTCTGACTCATGCACTCTCCTTTCCCCACACTGGTATTGTTCCAGCAATCCCCCTGTAACCTAAAAGTTTACAACCTTTTAGGTCCACCCTTCAACCTAAAAGTTTTCCCCAGCCCTCCCTGGCCAGTGTGATATCCCCAAATATCCAGTCAACCAACCCATAGTCAAGGACAACAGTGGACAAGGACAACATGCCCCAGCACAGCTGAGATCTCCTAGGCCACCTAAGTCACAGTACTCCCAACATCTTGAATATACATACAGTCTTCCAGGGCCACCCCTCACACAGAAGCCTCCCCTCTGCAGACCTCCAGGGATATCAAATAGGCCTGATCCCCCAAAAGCCCTCCCCAGTCAGACAAGTCTCACTCAGGATCTCAGCTTCTGCAACTCAGCCCAGCTCCTCAGCCCCCTTTTGTTCCCACTTCAGCCCAGGACTCAAATCTGTTTAGAGAACCCCTACTTTGCCTTCCTGGCAGATGGTGGAGGAAGAAGTGGAACCTAGTAGCAGCAGCCAAATTATTAGCCCCTTCACCTTTACCTCTTAGCAACTCTAAAAGTGATGTCACAGGTAACCTCAGAGTAAACCAGGACAAATTCAACAGAAAGCTATCCTTGCCAACACTCATCAGGTGAAGGTAACAAAGGAAAAAAACCCCAAAAACAGGCATATAGGTTCAAAAGCTGACGCCACCACTTACACCACTTATTAGGCATGTGGTATGTTGCTTAATGTCTCCAAGCTTCTGTTTACCACCTAAAAAGTAGAGATTATAGTACCTTTTGCACAGGGATGTTGGATGGATAACAGAAATCATTTAAGTACCTAGCACATTACCTGGCACTTTATACCTCAGTCAATGTCAGTTCCCCTCCTCCTCTGACTCAGGGCTTCCAGTTGCAGCCACAACCCAGACCCAGATGGAAGCCTTTCCCTTAACGCTTTACCTGTGGACCCTCCTTCCTTCATCACTGCAAGAAGGAAATTAACATTTCCCTGCACTCTCCCCTAACCTTGCCCTTCTCAGAATCACCCTGAGATGACTTTCTCTTTCACAGAGGCTCAGAATTGTCAGGGGCCTTTCTCAAGGTCACATAGTTCCTACAAGGCTTAGCTGAGATTCAACCCTAGTTCTCGGGAAATCCAGAGTCTACTTTTATGCTTCCCACAGCACTTCCCTTCAAAAGGATGCATATGAATCAGAATCACAAACTGATTTAAATAATTATACAACATCAAGAAAAGAAACATCATCCAGGAAGGGCAGTTTACTCAGGGGACATCTTTATCATATTTTCAAATATCCGGCTGTCCTTGAGTCTCCTTCTCTCGTCTGAATTTCCCACTCACTCCACAAAGGGGCAATATTCAACAAAGTTAGGTGTAAAGCAACATATTTAGCAGGGATCCCTGAGGGTATCAACCCTTCAACCTTATTAAGCCCTTGCAAGTAAAGACCCTCACTGATAAGTACCCTGAAATACGCTAGGGAGAACAAACATGAATATCACAACAGAAAAGTGTCCTTCAACTCCCCTACTCCATGAAGACAAAAAAATGTACTCTCAGGGGCTGGCCTGCTACTTTGTTCCTACAAGTCAAGTCAGAAAAACAAGAAAAAAAGGAAGGAAGGAAGGAAGGAAATGGGATAAGAAAAAAAGGAAAGAAGGGAAATAAAGACAAAAGACTGGCAAACAATAAAGGAACAGGGCCAGGGTTAATGGTCAAGGAAAGCAAGAAGGAAAGAGAAAAGAATGTTCTGAAAGTGAGGACCTTACATTTCCAGGAACCTGGGTCAGGACATGTAGGAAATCAGAGAGAGACAGTCACTTGGGCAGAGTCACAAAGCAGTCAGGGCAGAATCACCATTTGTGCTGGACTAACGTTCAGCCACTAGGCACCACTGGGGTGCTGAGTCCAAGCTAACTCTATAGGGCTCCAGGATCAAAGACCCATAGATTGCTAGAGTTAAAACTGACCTAGGGCTACTCTTTCCAGAAAGATGGAGTAGACATATTTTTCCCTATTTTTTCTGCTAAGTACAAATAAACACCCTAGACATTAAAATAAACATAAGAAGGCTCAAAAAGTTAGGAGAAGACAGGCAGACTAGTGACCTACGCAATGGTGAGTTCTCTAAGTTTTCTTTTTTACCTCAAGGTTGGATACTAGAGAAGTCGGCAACTTGGAAATGCTAATAAGTGCCAAAAATGAAAAGCTCCAAGCAAAGTCTGTTCTCTCTTGCCAAAGGACTAGGAAAGGAGCAATCTAGCAAGACAGAAAACTTTTCGTCAAAAACCACTCAACTCCAGCCAAGACCACAGAAAAGTTGTGGCCACCCAGCCTCCACCCTCACCAGTAAAGGCCAGATGGAGAGCCTAGATTTCCACTTTTGTCAGGCTGTAAAAAGGCATCCCCAACCCCCTTCCAACACCCTACCTGCAACTGGTGTGCAGTCAGAGAAGGCCAAGTGGGAAGCTGGGGTTTTAATTCTTGTGGAGCAGTGACAGCCATCCCCGACCACATAGAGTGTAGTGGTCAGTGCAGACTACGTGGGGATCCTGGATTTCTAGTGGCACCCCTCCCTTCCTTTCCCTGCTGGGGTGGTGTTAGGGGATCAGAGAACACCTAGTGGAGAGTTGGGATTACACCACCACACAGTGATAATGAGGCTAGCTCCTCCATCCCCACATCCCCGTGGTGTCAGCGGAGGACATGTGGGGAACCTCAACTACTGTTACTGTCTGGCAGTAACAAGAAGTCTTTCTCCCCCAGAGGTATCCGCTGAGGCCAGGAGGAGAACCTGAACTTCCATCCCCCCCTAGCAATGACACAGTAATGTATGTCCCCCTTTCCTTTACCAAAGCTGTGTCAGAGAAGACCTGCTAAAACACAAGATTTAAATAAGATCCAGAATCTCATAACATAATACTCAAAATATCCTAGTTTCAATAAAAAATTTATACCGAGAACCAGGAAGATCTCCACTTGATTGAAAAAAGGTAATCAATAGATACCAACACCAAGATGACACAGATGTCTAACATGGATTTTAAAGCAGCTATGATAAAAACCCAGATAGTATTGGAGCTGAATTAGAATCTACCTCTGCTGCCTTTGCCTGAATAGGGAATCAAAACCAAGGAAGAGCTTTCATACTGGGGAAAGCGCTGACTTACCAAAAGGCTATGGCTCTAATCCTTTATTTTGTTTTATGATAATAGAGGGAGGTTGAGAAGGAAGTAGTGATTTTTGTCCACAAGCTAATTTTACAAATATCCATGCAAGCTAAACTGGCACCCAGAACAATAAATTGCCTTAATCAAAGACGTTGACTTGGAGTTAAAAAATAAAATAGGAAAATTTCATAGAAATGTTTCCCTTCTGGAAAAACATGTAAAGTATCTTTGACCTAATTCAATCTAAACTTTCTCCTGAATCATTAGCTTGTGAAACAGCTATGATTAAAATAGTAACTTTTCTTTTTCTAAAAAATTTATTTATTTATTTATTTATTTATTTATGGCTGCGGTGGGTCTCCATTGCTGTGCGCGGGTTCTCATTGCGGTGGCTTCTGTTGTTGCGGAGCACAGGCTCTAGGCGTGCGGGCTTCAGTACCTGTGGTTCGAAGGCTCTAGGACACAGGCTCAGTAGTTGTGGCGCACGGGCTTAGTTGCTCCGCGGCATGTGGGATCTTCCCGGACCAGGGATTGAACCCGTATCTCCTGCATTGGCAGGCGGATTCTTAACCACTGCGCCACCAGAGCCCAAAATAGTAACTGTCTTTAATCTGCTTCACTGCCTGAAGAATAGTCCCTTTCCCTCAGAGTAAAACAGTATCCAAAATACCAAATTTTAATACTTGCTTTAATGCAGTTTCGCTTCCTTTAGATATATATTTGTAGCTTAAGACAATTAAAAATGCAGGTACATACATTTTTAAAAACACAATAATTGCCTGATTTTTATCTAACACAAGTAAAAATATGACATTTTAAGGAACATGAAAGCATAAAATTATATTATAAATTGGAAGACTCTGATTTACCAATTCCCATTTCCAATCAGGTTGACCCCTGAGGAAATCTCTTCTGTGTTTCTGTCTCCCCATCTATAAAATGGAGAAAATAATTATTCTCTACTTTTCTCAAAAGGTTGTTGTTTCAAAGGAATGATGTGCATGAAGTGCAGGGTTAACAGAATGCTATGTTAACTTTATTCCATTTCCTTATTTTTGCTCCTCTTGTTCCACAAAGGAAGAATTAACTAATATTAAATATTTGCTGCTTCGAATTTTATTGAATAAATCTTCCTTCTTGAAGAAAGTCTATCAGAGAAAGTGTGGCAGTCAGTAAGCTGTTTTCTCTTGGCTTTAAACTCATCTTTCTTCCCTGCTTTGTGATGCTGGCACTGCAACCCTACTTTGCCATTAGGCTCTGGCAGTCAGGGACTCTAGAAGGAATCTTCAGGCTGGCAGAGGAAAAGAGGACTGCTCCTTCCTGGCTGCTTCCTGTTTCTGTGAGTATTGCCCAGCTGTGCTACTTCACCCTGGCAGCAGCAATTACTTGCAGCAGCAGCAGCTAAATCCAGCTTGCAGTTCTTCTAGCACTTGGAGAACCAATCCTATCATGCTGCCTCAGAGACACCAACACCAGTCCAGTACCAGCCAGTGGCTCTCCCCCCTCAGAGGTGTGGGTCCCAGGTCCACTGGAACCCTCCTCCAAGCTCAGAGACTCCAGCACCAGTTGAGCAGTGCCCCTTCCTTTAGCTTCTAAATTTCAATCATCCCAATCTGCTAGAAAGGAGTAGGAGTTAAACAGGAGGGGTGGGATGGGCTCAGGGGGTGAGGTATGGAGTTTCAGTTATGAAAGATGAATAAGTTCTGGAGATCTGCTGTACAGCATTGTACCTATAGTTAACGATGCTGTATTATACACTTAAAAATCAGTTTAAAGAGTAGCTCTCTCGGGCTTCCCTGGTGGCGCAATGGTTGAGAGTCCGCCTGCCGATGCAGGGGACACGGGTTTGTGCCCCAGTCCGGGAAGATCCCACATGCCGCGGAGCGGCTAGGCCCGTGAGCCATGGCCGCTGAGCCTGCGCATCCGGAAAAGAGTAGCTCTCTCAATATCCTGTGATAAACCATAATGGAAAAGAATATGAAAAGAATGTATATATATGTATAACTGAATCACTTCGCTGTACAGCAGAAATTAACACAACATTGTAAATTCACCATACTTCAATAAAATAAATTTTTAAAAAAAGAGTAGATCTCACATTAAGTGGTTTTATCACAATGAAATTAAAAAAATAAAAGTAGAAACATACATATAAAAAGGAACAGTGACTTGAGCAGGGAGACCAGTTTGTGTGAACTTTCAGAAACTAAACACAACAGGTCCCAAAATGGCCAGAAGGGAATTCAGCCTGACCACCACCTGTGCTGTGAGGGGAGAGTGGTGAGAGAAAAGCTGGAGATACAAGGAAGGTCCAGATCTCACACACCTTGGAAAGCCAGGTAAGAAGTTTGGACATTGGAATAATACAGTCAGATTTTCTTTTTAAAACAGTTACTCTGACTGCTGGGAGGAGAAATGACTAGAAGTGACCGGGTAGGAGACATAGATGCCAATTAGGAGAGAGATGATGGTGGCCTGATCTTGGACAGAAACAGTTCGATGGAAAGAAGTGTTAAATAGGCAGTGGAGGTGGCAGGACTTGATCAGGTGACTGATTAGCTATATGGGTAAGGAAGAAGGAAGACCTAAGCATGATTCCCAGGTAGATAGTATTGCCAGTTGCTGAGTTGGAGAGCCCAGAAGGAGGAGGAGGTTGGAGGTATAGACAATGCATTCTATTTTAGGTGGAAGTTCTAGCAAGATATCCAAGTGTTTCTATGGGTCCAGAGCTCGAGAGAGAGATCTGGGCCCATTTAAACACTGCCCAGAACTTCCCTGGTGGTCCAGTGGTTAAGGCTCTGCACTTCCACTGCAGGGGACAGGTTCAGTCCCTGGGCAGGGAGCTAAGAGCCTGCATGCCATGCAGCACAGCCAAAAAAATAGAAATAAAAGTAAAAAAAAAAAAAAAAACCTGCCCAGGTGAGAAAGTGCCTAATTTAGATAGAAACAAAATCCAGTTTGCTGTTATTGCAACTGTAGTTGTCTTAGGGCACCATAATGAAGGTGACTTAAACAACAGACATTTATTTCTCACAGTTCTGAAGGCTGGAAGTCCAAGATCAGGGTGCCAGCATGGTCTGGTTCTGGTGAGAACTCTCTTCTTGGCCTGCAGACGGCCACTTTCTTGCTGTGTCCTCACATGGCAGAGAGAGAAAGAGATCTTCCTCTTTTTATAAGGCCACAGTCCTTTTGGATTAGGACCCCACCCTTATGGCCTCGGTTAACCTTAATTGCTTCCTAAAGACTCTGTCTCCAGGTACAGTCACATTAGGGATTAAAGCTTCAACATATGAACGGTGGGGGGCACAATTCAGCTCCTAGCAGTGGAGGAATAGGTGGGTTGGGTTATCTCAGCCTAATATCATTAAATATTCAAATGAGACAACTATTTCTCTGTGTCTGGAGTCCATGCTCTCCAGGCCACCTTCTAGTAATCTTGCTTCCAATGGTCTTTAAGGAAAGAAGACACTGGTCTGGCCAGCACAAAAGCTTAGTATACTTGGTGCACATTAAGCACTATGGCATAATCAGTGTGGGTCAGAAAGCATGAGACTGAAAAATTCTGGCTCAGCTTTGGACCTACAAAGCTGAGAACCAGATTCCGGACCTTGGTGAATTCATTACAATATGTATGACTGCATGAGGTTTCCTAATGGTCAGCCAGCCTCTCCCAGGAAATATTCCTCTGCACCAACAGCTTCTATCTTGCCTAGCTCATTTAAAAGGAGAAAACAACAAAGCAAAAGGGCTTTGGAGCAGGCCCTTGCAGTCTATGTGAATGAGATCCCCTGGAGTTGTGCAGTGCCCAACCTGTGCTGCTGCACACAGAGGCCCTGTTTGTAGTCACCAAAGCAAAGTTCAAATGCCAGTGCTGCTACTTACCTACTGCAGAGCCCTAGGCAAGTCACTAACTTACCTACCTTGGAAAGAATATATTAAGAAAAAATATCCACCTCAGAAAAGTGAATTGAGTGGAAAATGGTATGTGAGCCTTTACCCCAGTACCTCGCACTTGGTAGGCAATCAAAAATTATGGCTCTTTTTATTTTTAGAGAGGAAGAAGAATAAGGAGTAATAGAAGTCACAGGTGAGGCATTGCGCATTTTGTATCAACATATGATTTTCACTGCTGCCAACCTAAGATTGCAATGAAATGGTTATTCAGAACCATTCCCCAAAATCTGCAGGGGCTGTGGGGCATAAGGGGGACAGCGGTGAATGGAATTGCCCATGAAATGGCATGGAGTCCACGTTTCTGCCCAAAGGGGATCCATTTTCTATTCTGATCACCACTCCCCCAGCAGGAAGATACTCTTCCTGCAAAATGCAGCTAAAAATGCCCCCTAATTGGCATGAGGAAACTTCCAGGAATCATGTATATGTTCATTATCTTGATTGTGGTGATGGTTCTATACATATATATGTCAAAACATCAAATTATACGCTTTAAATAGGCGCAGTCTATTGTATATCAGTTATACTTTAATAAAGCTGTTGTTTTTTTTTTTAGCACTCTCAAATCATTGCCACAGTTTGCCAAACACTGATCAAGGTAGAGAATGCCACACGTGGGGCAGGGGTGGGAGGGGAGGGTGTGGTGGGAGATTAGATGCAGGATAAAATGTGCACAGGTTAGAGAGAGATAGTCAGCGTTTTGAAGTACGTAGTAAAAGGAATGAATCTCCTGGGAAAATGACTGAGCAGGACTGCAGTTAAAATAAACCTGGAACTATTTTTATATGGGATTAAAGGCCTAAAAAGCAAAGTGCCATCTCCCCACAGAATGGGACAGAAATGACATGGGACATGGCAGATCCTTAAGAGGAGTCCTTTCACAGTCTCTCCTAACCCATCCTACATGCTTCTGTCAGAGTTATTTTTCTCAAAGATCATTTTCATGGTGAGCTCTTGCTCTCCCATTTCCCGTGGTCCCGCATGATTTACGTGGACAAGTACAATACCCATCTTTCCTTTCTCCAGCTTTTCTCCTTTACAATCTAGTCTAACAGGCCCATGGCTCTCCCCGGCACTTCCTCAGCAATCCCCAAGTTACATGGTTCCTTTCCACCCCAAGGCTGCCCTTCCCCCTTTTCCCCTAGAATGCAAGCTGCCCATCCTTTTAGACCCAACTTAATTTCACATCCTCTGCAAATCCATTCTTGGCTCCACCACTAGATGATAATTTATCTTTCTTTTCATTAAAAACCTATCTATAGAGACTATATTTCTGAACCCAAAATTGGAACACGTGGATATAGAATTTTGTACTGTTGACAGATGTGAAAGACAGTCTGGGAAATGTTGCTTGAATGCTCAAAAATTGGACTCTGGAGGACGTTTTTATAGTGTATGGGGCCAGGGAACAAAATATTTGAAATAGTGATTGTATAGGGCATCCAGAATGCATGCCGTATCTGTCCTTTGTCTTTTGGCATGAGCTACATACAGTGCATTATTAAATTCTTTTATTCATATTATTTTTCCAAAACTAAGCTTCAGTTAACTTGGGAAGATGAACTATGTCAATATCCAGATATACTCTCAACACCTAGGTAGGGCTATAGAGCAAAAAAATGGTTATGAATAAATAATTTCAAGTCCATAATCTCTGTGGGAAATGTATTCCCATATAGTATCACTGTCATTCACACTTCCTTTTCCATTCTTCTGTGAACAGCACCTCACACCTGGGATACAGCTCATTTGAGTGATACAGTGGAGAGGTAGGGTGAGGCACTGACCTTTAAAACCCTATGTTGTTTGCATCATCCTATAACCAATACTTTAGGGAAGGTAAGAAGTAATAATAATAAAATAAGGCACTGCTAAAATGTAGAGTGAGTTTCTGAAACTGTAATATGTGCAAGAATCCCCTGAAGAGCTTGTTAAAATCTGATTCCCGGACCCCATCCCCACAGATTCGGTAGGTTTGGGATGGTGCCTGGGAATCTGCATTTCCCAGTCTCTCAATCGAGGCTGCTGCTGCTGATCTTTGCACCACACCTTGAGTAGAAATGATGTAGAATTCATGCTGAAGGAAACAAGTGTCACTAAGACCTCTTCGTGAAAGTGGTGGTAGAAATCCAAATCAAGCTATCTTAAGTAAGAAAACAAATTTGTTGAAAGGAAACTGGAATAGGTAGCTCACAGTGTGAGTGGAAAAACTGCAGAAGTGGGTGAAGATCTGAGGACCTCAGGGACTGGATCTGAGGACTCAATCATCATTGGAACTCGGTGTCTTTCTTTTTTTTTTTTTTTTTCACTTTAATCTGTTTGGCATTGTTCTCTCCTACTACCAGTTAATTATCTTCATATAGTGGACATGGCTGCCGGAAATTCCAAATTCTTATCAAGTTCCATATTTCAGTTATTTATTGCTGTATTACAAGCCACCCGAAACTTGGTGGTTTAATACAACAACAATAATTTATTTTGCTCATGAATCTATAATAATTGTTACTGTTACCTATTATTTGGGCAGGGCTCTCATCTTTATTTAGTCTTTGTGGTGTCAGCTGGGGTTCAAAGTCTAGGGGTGACTTGACAGCTGGCATCTGGAACCATCTGAGGGATCCCTCACCCACTTGTCTGGTAATTGATGTTAGCTGTTGATGAGACCTCAGTGAGGCTATCAGCCAGAACACCTATTCATGACCTCTCCATGTGGCTGCTTAGGCATCCTCATAGCATGGTGGCTGGGTTCCAAGAGTAAGCGTACCAAAAGAATCAGATGGAAAGCACTTTATCTTTTATTATATAGCCTCAGGTATCAAAAAACGTTTTTTCCACCACAGTCCCAAACTTACCCAGATTCAAGGAGAGGTCCTCCATTTCTCAATAGGAGGAGTGAAAAAGTCACATTGTAAAAAGAGCTGAAGTCTGGGAGACATTGTTGTGAGCATCTTTGAAAAATACAATCTACCACATTTCATAACCTGAGATATCGGACTTTCTCAATTACTGTATGAAAAATCCCAGGGGAGAAATTTGACTGACCTGGCCTTGTTCAATGCTCATTCCATTAACCAATTATCGTGTACAATGAAGAGCCTAGCCTGCTCAATGCCCATTCTGTGCCTGGTTAGGGAAAACAGCCAAAAGACGTGTGTTCACTATAAAATAGAACTTCCCAGGTTTTGGTCATTCTGGACACAAGAGTCTTAGCTATAATATTCAAGAAGGGTTCACAGAGTTCAGATATCTATATGTGAAAACATCTGGAGGAGATTGTTCTCAGAAATGTATAGGTGCTATGGACTGAATGTGTCCCCACTCCCAAATTCATATGTTGAAATCTAATCCCCAGTGTGATGGTATTAGGAGGTGAGGCCTTTGGAAAGTAATTAGGTCATGAGGGTGGAGCCCTCATGAATGGGATTTGGCCCATGTAAGAAGAGACCAGAGAGCTAGCTCTCTCTCTTTCCGTCATGCAAGGATACAATGAGAAGTTGGCAGGCTGCAGCCCAGGAGAGGGCTCTCACCACAACTAGACCCTGATCTCAGACTTCCAGCCTCCAGGACTGTGAGAGATAAACATCTGTTGTTTGTAGACCACCCAGCCTATGGTACTTTGTTATAGTAGCCTGAACTGACTAAGATAATTGCAACAAGAAAAACCAGTGAAGGAGGAACTATGACTAGGTGTTGGGTCAGTGAAAAGAGTTCTGGCAGTCCTGTAAGTCGGGTGAGTCAGGCCAAGTCCTGGAAGAGGCTATAGGACCAGAAAGAGTCAACCAAGATGGACAGGGAAGACACACACTTAGGGATGGCAGGCAAGATGCAGAGTCCAGAGAAGCCAGGAAGGGGAGGTTGGTAAGTTCTATGGTGGGGAAAGGGAGTCTCAATGGCAAGTGGGCACAGCGCAGCATACTTCTGCTTATATTATCTCATTAATTCTCACAACAACCCCGTGATATAGATATCATTTGCATTTTCAAATGAGGAAATGGATGTTCTGAGAAATTGAGAAATTCTCCCCAGGTCATCCAAGAGGTAAGCAGTAGGGTTGTTTGAACAGGGACAAGTCAAAGTTATAGGAGCAAATGGAATTCACACCAGTAAGCAAGAGGCCCAGGTGTGTGCTCTGGTCCTAGGGCAGCCCTTGACGGCTTTCATTCCATCCCTGCTCACAGTGTGCAGTCTCCAGACCCACATGCAAACCCATGGGCCACAACCCAGACCTACTGAATCAGAATCTCTTGGAGTATGGTCTGTAGACTTTTTAACAACCTGCCAGCTGATCTTGAGCACACTCAAGTCCAAGCAACTCTGCTCTACTCCATTTTATACCCACTGTTTACTCCAGATAGCCTGGATCCACCCATATAAACTGTATCCAGAACATGATAGACCTTCAGGAAACCTGATTAAACAAGGACAAGATGTTTGGATTACCTGTGATTTACTTTATATGTTGCCTTGAGGGTGACAGGAAATCAAATGTGTGGACCTATAATGGCTTTACAAAAAGTCTTCCCGCCCTGACTCCTTGAAGTTACTGCTCTCCTTACTCTACATTCCTTAAAATATATAAAGTTTGGACCCCTTGTTTGTTATATTTTACAATTGCCTTATATGTTTGTGATCTGCCCAAGCTTATGTCTTACTTCCCAGTGAGGCTGTAAACACTTCAAGGCAGATGCAGGCACAATGCCCTATTAATGTTAACATACCCTAGTGACTAGGCGAGAAGCTCAGCAGAAGTTCACATAAAGGGATCATCTTTGAGCCAATATTTTAGGCACTTGATAAGCATTTTGCTAAATGTTTTATATGCATCATCTCATTTGATCCATACAAGTACAATCCTGTAAGCTGGGTGTCACCTTGAGGAAACTGAAATTCAGCCTCACATATAGGTGGGTAGTGTTAGAGGCAGAAACAAACCCAGGCCTGTGTGATGCCAAAATCCCTGCTCTCAGCAAGTATAATGTAGGATGCCCACATTCATTATGTTAAGGTGTCACTGCTTCTTACAAGCCCTTCTGTGAGCACTGGCTGTGTCAAGTGTTTAATACAGTAAGTGCTCTAAAACTGTCAGCTACTTTCAGTATTCAACATTATGGTTTAAAACACCTGGTCATATATATCATTTGATTTGTTTCTCAAAACAACCCTTGAGGTATGTAGGACCCCTATTATTATCCTTAATGTTACAGGTGAAGAAACTGAGGCTCGGGGTGTAAAGGGCCCAGGTCTCTCTTCCTCCTTGCATCGATCGCTCTCCACTCTGCTGCGCCCACCACTTATGTCACATTGCTGTCCAGTCTGGAACATTCCCACCAGCCCTGCAGTTTTGGACTGTTCTCAGTTTGTGCCCTACCAGACTCCCACCTCCAGGGACAAGAGTGAAGACCTTCCTCCAGCTACAAAGAGTCTAAGAAAAAGAAGATACAACTTCCTGAGGCATCAAATTCCCAGTCTCTGAAAGGCAGAGAGCAACTCCGGCATGTGAGCTGAAGCACCTAAGGTGATGCCTCCCCAGAGCTTTCTCCTCACAATCTCCTCATCTCCAACACTGCTGACTCCACTCCAGGCTCACACTTTGGAGACCTCTTCTGACTTGCTTCTCTGAGTTCAAAGGACTTGGGAGCCAATACAGGAAAAGAGTGTCTGCTGATTGGGCTCTGCCAGCAGCAACCCTGTCCACTTGGGTTTAATCCCCCTGCATGATCAGCTCTAGGGAAAGGCCGCTGTTTGACTTTACCACTCTGGGTCTGAAAAATTGATCCATGGTGATCAAACTTTTACCCTTAATAAGGAATTTTTTTTCAAACCAAATTTTTCCAGAGCCCATAATAAAAGAGATAAAACTGGTAACAGTTTCTTTAGACATTTTTAAATTAGTCCATGTGCAGAATCAAATATAACAATTTTTAGGGAAACTCTGGAGAGCTAGGACTCTCCAACAATTTGAAAAGCCCCTGGACCACTGGGCCACTGAGGGCCTGTCCAGCTTCACCCAGCACATCCTCTGGGTTAACCAGTATGGCTTGTGAAGAGCAGTGTGTTAATCCTTAACTCAAACAAGGTTTTGAAAGGGGAGGTGGTGTCAGTAGCATAATTTGTGGGCCTCATACATTCAGTGTTAGTATTTACTGAGATTTAAGGGGAGGGGACAGATGCTTAAAAAAAAAAACCAGCGTTGTTCATATACTACTTTCTCCATAAAGAAAATTCCTTGGGCTCACTCACAAAACCCTTATGTTGTAAATCCACTTAAAATCAATTGTGACCCACCCCAAGATGATGCCACTCTCCCTTCCCATCTCCTCCTCTGCTCCCTCCTGCCAGCTTCAGCACCACTGTGTTCTTTTCTCAGTGTATAAATTTAGCTTCGAGAAGGATGAGCAAGGCTCATGGCCAATGTGCTCTCTGCAGGTGGAATGAGTCATCCAGCCTCCAGAGGGGCCTCTCGCCCAGCTTGTCAGCCTGTCTTCAGCTACTCGCTGGGGCCTGCTTACACACACCTGAAGGGATGTCTCCTGTATCATGCCGCTCACTCACCCAGAGAACCAAAACTGTAATTAAATCAACCCAGAAGATGTTCTGTTCCCTGCATTTGGCTTCTCTAACTCCAGTTAGCTTTTTTCCTCCTTTATACAATTTATTCACAATGGGCACATTATTCAGATCAGATGGTCAAAGTAGACCCACTCTGCAGTAAAACAGCATGCCTTTCATTTTTTTCTTTTTTTTTTTTTTTACGTGTATGCACCTATGAAACCACTACCATGAACAAACTTTTCCATTACCCCCAAAATTCTCTCTCCACCACTATCCCCATACAACCACTAATTTCATTCAGTCACTACATGTTAATTTTCCTTTTCTAAAATTTATATATATGTGATCATACAATATTCATTTTTACCTGCTTTTTCACTCACGTAATTATTTTGAGATTCATTCATGTTGCGTGAGTTCCTGAGTAATATTCCATTGTGTAGATATGCCACAATTTTTTTATCCATTCACTTGTTGATGGACATTTTTGTTGTTTCCATTATTTGGCTGTTACAAATAAAACTGCTACATACATTTGTCTACAGGTCTTTGTGTGGACATAAACTTTTGATTTCTCTTGGATAAATAAGCAGAAGTTAAATATTGGCTTATATGGTAGGTGTACATCAAACTGTCATTTTGTTTTCCAAAGGGGTTACATCATTTTATATTTTATAGTCCCACCAGTATGACATGAGTATTCCAGTATATTCATATTCTCCTAACACTTCGTAAGGTCAGTGTTTTGTTTTGTTTTGTTTTAATTTTTAATTTTAGTGATTCTAGTGGTCCTGGAGTGGTATCTCACTGTAGTTTTAATTTGCATTTCCCTGAAGACTAATACTGTTAGGCATATTTTCATGTGCTTATTGGCTATTTGTATTTCTTTATTTGTGAAGTGTCTGTTCAGATATTTTCCTTACTTTATTAATAGTTTGTCTTTTGTTGTTGTTTTGTAAGCACTCTTTCAATCTTCTGTATACAAGGCCTTTATCTGATACGTTCATTGCAACTATTTTCTCATAGGCTGTGGCTTGCCTTTTTAATTTTCTTAAAAGTTACCTTTTTAAAAATTTTATTATTTATACAGCAGGTCCTTATTAGTTATCTATTTTATACATATTAGTGTATATATGTCAATCCCAATCTCCCAATTCATCCCACCAGCACCACCCCCAGCATGCCTTTCTTCCAACCCTAAATTCTAAATGCTTGAAGGATTTTGAGCTGAATCTGATTACTTTTGCTTTTTACCACTTGCCATTTCACACTAATCTGCTTATTCCAGTCTGTCCCATAAACATAAATATATTTCACTTTTCTCTCTCTCTCTCTTTCTCTCTCTCTCTGGCCCATGGTTTTCCTGCAAGGCTAGGACTTCCCAAAGGCTTGTTAAGTGATAGACACAGTCTTTCTTTAGAAAAGGGGGAAAGGCTGCCATCTAGTGTCCAAAAGGGGATATGCGGACATGAAAGAAGTCAGCCAACAGTGTCTGCAAAAGTACATTGCTCTTTTTTTTTTTTAATTTATTTTAATTTATTTATTTTTAGCTGTGTTGGGTCTTTTTTGCTGCGTGCGGGCTTTCTCTAGGTGCGGCGAGCGAAGGCTACTCTTCTTTGTGGTGCACGGGCTTCTCATTGCAGTGGCTTCTCTTGTTGCAGGGCATGGGCTCTAGGCACGCGGGCTCAGTAGTTGTGGCTCGCAAGCTCTAGAGCGCAGGCTCAGTAGTTGTGACACACGGGGTTAGTTGCTCCGCGGCATGTGGGATCTTCCCGGACAAGGGCTCGAACCCATGTCCTCTGCATTGATAGGCGGATTCTTAACCACTGCGCCACCAGGGAAGTCCAAATACATTGCTCTTAACCTGCCAATTTCTGGGAACAAAGCTGAAAGTTTGTCACACAATCAGACAGCTGGTATACACTGAGAGCTAAAGAAATGGTGTGTGTGAGAAACAAAACATTTCTCTGCCCTTTCCTGGTACAGAATTATCAAACATCCCAATTTACTCAGAGACCTAGGACAGAGGACTTTCAGTGCTAAAACCAGGAAAGTCCTGGGCAAACAGGGACGACTTGGTCACCCTATCTGGAGAGATGAAATGGCTCTGGAAGCAGAAACTGTAAGAAAGAAGAGACCTCGGGCATCTGACTGGGACATAAGACTCAGCTTGAGAAAGAGAATTTTTGCTTTTATAGGAGAGACCGGGCTTTATGGATGTCATAGGGAAGAGGTTTAACCAGGGAGCAGAGAAATTACTTGAAGCACTAGCCAAAAATATCTGGAATCAAGAGACCAGGCTGAGCTCAGGGGATTCTCTGGGGGTCTCCAGACTGAGGGATCTCAGTTAAAATCATCTGTCTCCTACCTGGACAAAGGTAGGTCCTATACCTGACCTTATACACTTGGACTTGCTGATCTGGGCAGTATATTGTTTGCATAAACCTCTAACACAGCCTCAATGCTTCAAGTAAATGCATTCAGCTAATATAAGAAGTGAACCAGAACTTGGTGCTTCATTGACCATTTGGGAATCCCCCAGTGAGCATGTGGACTTCTGGGTTGTCACAGAACAAATGTTTGTGTCCCCCCAAGATTCATGTGTGGAAGCCTGATCATTTTCAGTGGGATAGTATTCAGAGGTGAGGCCTTTCAGAGGTGAATATGTTTTGATGAGATCATGAGAGTAGAGTTGCCTTGATGGGATTAGTGTCCTTAAAGAAAAGGAAGAGACCAATGCAACCTCGCTCTATCCACCCTAACCCCCCAGGCCATGTGAGGACACAGCAAGAAGGCAGTTGTCTGCAAGCCAGGAAAAAGGGCTATCACCAAAACTTGACCATTCTGGCATCCTGATCTCAAACTTTCCAGCTGCCAGAACTGTGAGAAATAAATGTCTGTTGTTTAAGCCACCCAACCTATGGTATTTTCTTATACCAGCCAGAGCTGACTAAGACAGAAGTCAATCTGGGCTCAAGTAACGGCTCTGCCACTAACCAGCTGTATGACATTGCACAGGTGACGTAACTGTTCTGAATCTCCTTTTCCTCAGTGGGCCGTTTTGCAGATTGGATGAAGTGTGCACGTAAAGCACTTAGCCCAGTGCCTAACATTTGGCCAGCACTGGGTAAACCCTGTCTATTGTCGACCAGGCAACCCAGAGTCACTTACCAGCCCTGAAGCCAGAGACTGGGGTCCCTTCCCTTTCTTCCAGCAGAGCCCAGATTGAGCCTGCTTTTCTTTCTATTTGAAGTTTCCAGCACCTTCTTTACATCTTGATTTTCTTTCCACCTAATATTCATCACCCCTCTCTCCCCCCACCCCTACTGGCTGCAGAGTGGAGATAATAATAGCAATTGTGGGGATGAAATGTGATAATTCATGTAAAGAGCATAGAGCAGAGCCTGAGGTTAAGAGCTTAAAAATACTCCTCCCATTGTTACCGTTATCTCTCCTTCCCCTTCCTAGCCACAGGCCCTGTTCATTTCAACAATTGCCAGAAATTAAGAAAAAAAAAGTTCAAGAGATTCCCTAAATTTCACCCTAAAATCCAAGCCATGCTAAAAAGCTTCAAAGGCCTTTCTGGTTAACTTGTTCATCCATTCAGCAAAGATTTTTGTCCTCTGTGCCAGACACTTGGTGAGACAGGAAGACTGCCATGTGAACAGGTCAGACAGAGTCCCTGTCCTCAGGGAGGCTGGGCATTAAAGGCAAATTACAATGAGATATGAGAGAGGGGGTTACTTTGAGGGCTGTGGGGACTTGGAACAGAAGAACCTGTGTCCCAGGCAGGATCTCCCAGGGCAGTCATACTCAAACTGACACACGAGGGATGAGGATAAGAATGAGTTCAGGCCAAAGAAAGGTTCAGTGGGAAAAAGGTGAAGAGAATTCCCAGCCGTGGGAGAGGTCAGGATGGCCGATGCCAGGACTCAGAGAAGGAGGAGAGACAGAATAGAATGGTGTGGGGTGACACTGGCAGTGGGGAGAGGTAGGAGCAAGAACACACAGGACCTTAAAATTCTCCGTAAGGACATTGGACTTCCTTCTGAGGGTGATGGGGAGCCCCAGGAGAGCTGGGAGTAAATGATCAGTTTTGAATTCGGAAAAGTTGCTCTTTTATTCCTAAGGATAAAGCTGAGCAAACATCATCTACCCCTTATTTTCACTAAATTTTTCAGAGAAGGTATAGTTAGGATGGGGCCACCAGTCTGAGTACAGGCTGTTCAGACAAGTAAATCTCATTCCAGAAGACTTCCAGACTAGGAAGCCAGACTTGCAAAGAGCATATCAGGCAAGGTAGCACATTTCTTCCTGGCAGCTGACCCGAGTGAGGGAGAGGACTGGAGTAGGGTTCTACGCCCAAGCCCCAGCTGGTGAGGGCTGGTTGAGAGCTAGCAGGGAGCCAGCTGCAGGGCCTACATATGCCTCCTTTTTCTTTTTACAGCTAATATTACTGCGAGTTTTTACAATTAGTCAATAAATCCAGCTTACTCTAACCCCTATGTATTTCTTAAACCCCACCTTCTATATCAGTTGATCTGTCATGATTTAACAAAAATGGCCTCTGCTTTTGAATGTGGGTAGATGGATGGGTTGGCAGTGTAGAGAAGTTGTATATAAAAAAGAGACCTAGTTTCAGTCTTCACAGAATTTATAGTCTTGGGTGGGGGGGATGAATTCAGTAGGAGAGGACAATGATAATGATAGGGACAGAGTAAAGGGACAAAGTAGGTGATTAAATAGTTCATCCCACTAAGGGATCATAAGTAAAGAAAAAGGTATGGGAGACCCCTGTAAGTTAACGATCACTCAAGAAAGCAGGTTTGCTTAACCACAAAACCAAGCAGGCTTGCTTAGCAACAAAACCATACAACAGAAGCATGAGACATGCCCCCAAACAATAAAACAATTGTGGAATGAGACCCACATCCTCCTCAGTAAGTAAATGATTCCTAGGACATGCTATTCTGTGCACACTAAAAACAAAAATATAAGGAAAAGGTGACATTATACTGAAACCTGAGATGATTTAACATATTTTAGTATATGTTACTGCCTTTTTACCCATTTCCATTGCACCATGACAGTCCTGGCTTGACCATGTAGTGATACAAGAAAACTCCCCCTCCCGACGTGGAGGAGGAACTGATGATGGAAGCTTGACATCTACTCAAGAATGAGGAAGAAGGTGGTCTTCTGCCCCTCCCCACTCTTCCTTTGATTATAAATATAGCCCACTAAGTTCTCAGGTTGGCACCCTCTTTCCTGCCCACCTGCTTGTAAACCTCACAAGTGTCCTATTCTAATAAATCACTTCTTATCTATCACTTTTCCTCTCACTGAATTTTTACTGCGCTGAGACATAAAGAACTGGAGCTCCTCAGAGCGCCTCCCCCCAGACACATTTCTGTGGTTTCAATGACCTCTCACTTCATGGGTGGGGAAACTGAGGCTGGGAATGCAGGGAGCCATGTGCCCAAGAATAGGGTGGAGTGAGTGCCAGGGCCAGGCCTGGAACCCACCAGACCTTTCTGGCTATCACTTACACAGAAGCCTCAGGGAAGAGCTGGCCCGGTTCCCTGCTCTGTGGAAGGCTGAAAGTAAGCCATGGGCCAGAGTCTTAGCCATAGTCCACT
Source organism: Physeter macrocephalus (assembly GCF_002837175.3). Classification (NCBI taxonomy): domain Eukaryota; kingdom Metazoa; phylum Chordata; class Mammalia; order Artiodactyla; family Physeteridae; genus Physeter; species Physeter macrocephalus. Next base: position 48,355,576 of record NC_041225.1, read on the forward strand.
GGCGCTGCAAGAGCCCCCAGTCAAGTCATACAGACCTTCCCTTGGTTCCATACAAACCAAGTTCATACCCACCACCTCAGAGAGTTTGCTCTTATGGTTTCCTCTTACTGGAGCGCTCTAACCTCGCAATCATTACTGGCTTCATCTTCCAGGTATAGCACAAATACCACCTCCTCTGAAAGAACCCCCAGAAAACCCTTCCTGAAGTGACCCCACACCCACACCCCAATGAGTCTCTCTCTGCCTTAGCATCAGGCTTGCCATCTTCATCATACTGAGCCACCATCTGACAATGCTCTTTTGTTAGTTTTCTCTCCCACACCCCAAGCCCTGGCCCACAGACTCTAAATTCCAAGAGACTGGCATCTTCTTGTCTGTTTCATGCCCTGCTGTGTCCTCAGTCAAGGGAAGAGGCCTAGCACATAGCAGGCACTCAAAAGCTTTAGAACGAATTAATGAAAGAAATGCTTTTAAAACAAATTCATGTCAAGTAGACATGGAAATTATTGTTTGCAAGTAACTAAATTCAAAGCTGGTATAGTGGAGAGAAGACTAGGTTGAGCAGTATAAGACATGAATTTTAGTCCTAGGTGGATTTTTTTTCTAGCTGTATGGGTCAACGCACTGAAAATTTTGAATCTCAGGCTGGTTTGTTGCCCGTTAAAGAAAGAAGACAATGCCTCACACATCAGTGTTGGAAGGGTCAAGCTAGAAGTTTATATTAAAATGCTTTGTAAACTACAAAGTGTGAATAAATATATTATCGTAACTTTTGTCAACTGAAAAAAATGTACAGCCTAAAATTTGAGAATAATATTTTATTCAGTGGATGTACTAAGGAGTTAAGCCCAGGAGACACCCTCTCAGATAGCTCTGAGGGAAGGTGCGGAACAGGAAAGGTAGGAGCCGGGATATATAGGAGTTTTTGCAACAAAAACCCAATAGTTGGAACATCAAAAGATTACTGTTAATTAAAGAAAAACCAGACATCTCATGTTAATGAATTTAGTGCTTTTCTATGTATGGGAAGATGCAATAGTCTAGGCTCATTGAAATCATTCCTTTGATATGCACCTTAACTATCTAGGGCCAGTACCCTGCTTTTCTCCATCCTGAGTCCCCTCAGGGTGCCCATGGGGTGTGGGTTCGGGGGAGGCGCACCGCTGCAGTGGCTGATGGCTTGATGGCCGCAACATCTTCTGTTTACTGATATGGCAGGCAACGTTTTTCATCCACACTTTACAAAGGAAATTACTACAATATTTACTTATATAAGTACTTTCCCTATCCTAAAAATAAGCTCCAACTTAAAAAACACTGATCTAGAATCAACATTTCAGAAACTCATCTAGTACATAGCAGGAATCATTTCTACAAATGAGGACAGGATATATAAATTGTGTCTATTCTTGGACCCTGTTGGGTTTTTTTCACACTTTGCCCACTGACAGCTGGCTTCACTTTTTTTTTAATAGATCTTTATTGGAGTATAATTGTTTAACAATACTGTTTTAGTTTCTGTTGCACAACAAAGCGAATCAGCCATATGGATACACATGTCCCCATATCCCCTCCCTCTTGAGCCTCCCTCCCATCCTCCCTATCCCACCCCTCTACTACATCATCGCAAAGCACTGAGCCGATCTCCCTGTGCTATGCTGCTGCTTCCTATTTTACATTCGGTAGTGTGTATATGTCAATGCTACTCTCACTTTCCCCCAGCTTCACCCTCCCACCCCATGTCCTCAAGTCCATTCTCTATGTCTACATCTTTATTCCTACCCTACAACTAGGTTCATCAGTACCATTTTTTATTTTTTTAGATTCCATATATATGCATTAGCATATGGTATTTGTTTTTCCCTTTCTGATTTACTTCACTCTGTATGACAGACTCCAGGTCCATCCACCTCACTAAAGATAACTCAATTTCATTTCTTTTTATAGCTGAGTAATATTCCATTGTATATATGTGCCACATCTTCTTTATCCATTCATCTGTTGATGGACATTTAGGTTGCTTCCATGTCCTGGCTATTGTAAATAGACCTGCAGTGAACAATGAGGTACATGTCTCTTTTTGAATTACGGTTTTCTCAGGGTATATGCCATTTTTAGTTTTCTAAGGAACCTCCATACTGTTCTCCATAGTGGCTGTATCAATTTACATCCCCTCCAACAGTGTAGCCGGGTTCCCTTTACACCACACCCTTTCCAGCATTTACTGTTTCTAGATTTTTTGATAATGGCCATTCTGATTGGCATGAGGGTGATACCTCATTGTAGTTTTGATTTGCATTTCTCTAATGATTAATGATGTT